>NW_024114229.1:0-10068 GCF_003073215.2 Triticum urartu
ATGATCCAGAGGACTTGGACCCTACATCAAGAAAGCTACCAGGAAGGCACGAGGTAGGGGGCGCGCCTACCCCCTAGGCGCGCCCTCCACCCTCGTGGGGCCCATGTTGCTCCACCAACGTACTTCTTCCTCCTATATATACCTACGTACCCCCAAACTACCAGACACGGAGCCAAAAACCTAATTCCACCACCGCAACCTTCTGTACCCGTGAGATCCCATCTTGGGGCCTTTTCCGGAGCTCCGCCAGAGGGGGCATCGATCATGGAGGGCTTCTACATCAACACCATAGCCTCTCCGATGATGTGTGAGTAGTTTACCTCAGACCTTTGGGTCCATAGTTATTAGCTAGATGGCTTCTTCTCTCTCTTTGGATCTCAATACAAAGTTCTCCACGATTCTTGTGGAGATCTATTCGATGTAATCTTCTTTTGCGGTGTGTTTGTTGAGACCGATGAATTGTGGGTTTATGATCAAGTTTATCTATGAACAATATTTGAATCTTCTCTGAATTCTTTTATGTATGATTGGTTATCTTTGCAAGTCTCTTCGAATTATCAGTTTGGTTTGGCCTACTAGATTGATCTTTCTTGCAATGGGAGAAATGCTTAGCTTTGGGTTCAATCTTGTGGTGTCCTTTCCCAGTGACAGTAGGGGCAGCAAGGCACGTATTGTATTGTTGCCATCGAGGATAACAAGATGGGGTTTATATCATATTGCATGAGTTTATCCCTCTACATCATGTCATCTTACTTAAAGCGTTACTCTGTTCTTTTGAACTTAATACTCTAGATGCATGCTGGATAGCGGTCGATGTGTGGAGTAATAGTAGTAGATGCAGGCATGAGTCGGTCTACTTGTCTCAGACGTGATGCCTATATACATGATCATACCTAGATATTCTCATAACTATGCTCAATTTTGTTAATTGCTCAATAGTAATTTGTTTACCCACCGTAATACTTATGCTCTCGAGAGAAGCCACTAGTGAAACCTATGCCCCCCGGGTCTATTTTCCATCATATTAATCTCCCGTCAACAAGCTATTTCTGGTGCCATTTTTATTTCACTTTATTTACTTTGCATCTTTATATCATAAAAATACCAAAAATATTATCTTATCATATCTATCAGATCTCACTTTCGTAAGTGATCGTTAAGGGATTGACAACCCCTTTATTGCGTTGGTTGCGAGGATTTTATTTGTTTGTGTAGGTGCAAGGGACTCGTGCGTGGCCTCCTACTGGATTGATACCTTGGTTCTCAAAAACCGAGGGAAATACTTATGCTACTTTGCTACATCACCCTTTCCTCTTCAAGGGAAAACCAACGCAGTGCTCAAGAGGTAGCAAGAAGGATTTCTGGCGCCGTTGCCGGGGAGTCTACGCAAAAGTCAACATACCAAGTACCCATCACAAACCCTTATCTCCCGCATTACATTATTTGCCATTTGCCTCTCGTTTTCCTCTCCCCCACTTCACCCTTACCGTTTTATTCGCCCTCTCTTTTCCGTTCGCCTCTTTTTCGCGTGCTTCTTGTTTGCTCGTGTGTTGATTGCTTACTTGTCGTTATGGCTAGTCCCCTATTTTCTCCGTTGTCTCCCAAAAATGAAGTTCTTAATTTTACGCAAAGGGAAGGAGAAAATCTAAAAGTCGCTTGGTATAGAATTTGCAATGCTCAAAATAGATCTACCAGGAAGCAATCTACTTCCGTTCTTCTCCGCAATTTTTATGTAGGCGTTACTCCTTGGTACAGATATATCCTTGATACCATTACCGGAGGGAATTTCTTGGGTAGCCATACTTTTGATTCTTATAATGCTATGATAGATTTGTTTGGCTCACCCCCTCTTTCGGTTAATGGAACTATGTTAACTTTGGAGCATGTAATGCAAAGACTTGAAATTATTGAAAATAAAGTTGCTACCGTAGAGTTAATTGAAAATTTGGATAAAAGATCCACAACCAAATTACCCAATATGGATCTAAAGTAGGAGTCAGTTTGAAAAATATTAAGGAGAAGGCCCATAGTTAATGAAAGAATAAATCAGGATTCCACTAGAATCGATAAGCTTGAGGGTATCATTACCAACTTGGGAACCACTTTTTCTTCCGTAAAGAATACTCCAAGTCCTCCAACTAAAATTGCCAAGCTTATGCATGTTCCTAAAAATAAGGGTGAATCCTCTAGCAAGGAAACTGCGGATCTCAAATCTCTAAGTATTCATCCCAATCTTTTTGCTATCATTAAGGAACCATTTTCTACAAATGATTTTTTCGATTTTGTGCCTAGAAGTTTGATAATGAATAAAAATAAAGAAACTCCTAAGGGTGATATATGTCTCATTAAAGATTTTCCAACTAAAGATGACAATACCTAGATCTATCTTCGCTTTTATGCCTAGCTAGGGGCGTTAAACGATAGCGCTTGTTGGGAAGCAACCCAATTTTATTTTTATTCCTTGCTTTTTGCTCCTGTTTAGTAATAAATAATTTATCTAGCCTATGTTTTGGTTGTGTTTTTTGTGTTCAATTAGTGTTTGTGCCAAGTAGAACCGTTGGGAAGACTTGGGGAAAGTCTTTTTGATCTTGCTGTAAAAAACAGAAACTTTAGCGCTCACGATAATTGCTGCCATTTTTATTTGGAAAGTGCTATTTAGTTAATTATTTTTGAAGATTATTAATAGATAAATTCCTCACGTCCATCAATTTATTTTAGAATTTTTGGGGTTCCAGAAGTTTGCGTTAGTCACAGCTTACTACAGACTGTTCTGTTTTTGACAGATTCTGTTTTTCGTGTGTTGTTTGCTTATTTTGATGAATCTATGGCTAGTAAAATAGTTTATAAACCATAGAGAAGTTTGAATACAGTAGGTTTAACACAAATATAAATAAATAATGAGTTCATTACAGTACCTTGAAGTGGTGTTTTCTTTTCTTTCGCTAATGGAGCTCACGAGATTTTCTATTTTGAGTTTTGTGTTGTGAAGTTTTCAAGTTTTGGGTTAAGTTTTGATGGATTATGGAACAAGGAGTTGCAAGAGCCTAAGCTTGGGGATTCCCATGGCACCCCAAGGTAAAATTCAAGGACACCCAAAAGCCTAAGCTTGGGGATGCCCCGGAAGGCATCCCCTCTTTCGTCTTCGTCTATCGGTAACTTTACTTGGAGCTATATTTTTATTCACCACATGATATGTGTTTTGCTTGGAGCGTCTTGTATGATTTGAGTCTTTGATTTTTAGTTTAAAACAATCATCCTTGATGTACACACCTTTTGAGAGAGACTCACATTATTTTAAAATTATTAGAATACTCTATGTGCTTCACTTATATCTTTTGAGCTATATAGTTTTTGCTCTAGTGCTTCACTTATATCTTTTAGAGCATGGCAGTGGTTTTATTTTATAGAAATAATTGATCTCTCATGCTTCACTTATATTATTTTGAGAGTCCTTTAGAGCAACATGGAAATTTGCTTTTAGGAATAATATAAAAACTTTCATAGAAGTGCATTGAATACTATAAGAAGTTTGATACTTGATAATTGTTTTGAGATATGGAGATGGTGATATTAGAGTCATGCTAGTTAAGTAGTTGTGAATTTGAGGAATACTTGTGTTGAAGTTTGTGATTCCCGTAGCATGCACGTATGGTGAACCATTATGTGATGAAATCGGAGCATGATTTATTTATTGATTGTCTTCCTTATGAGTGGCGGTCGGAGACGAGCGATGGTCTTTTCCTACCAATCTATCCCCCTAGGAGCATGTGCGTAATACTTTGTTTCAATAACTAATAGATTTTTGCAATAAGTATGTGAGTTCTTTATGACTAATGTTGAGTCCATGGATTATACACACTCTCACCCTTGCACCATTGCTAGCCTCTCTAATACTGCACACTTTTCGCCGGTATCATATACCCACCATATACCTTCCTCAAAATAGCCACCATACCTACCTATTATGGCATTTCCATAGCCATTCCGAGATATATTGCCATGCAACTTACCACCGTTCCGTTTACTATGACACGCTCCATCATTGTCATATTGCTTTGCATGATCATGTAGTTGACACTGTATTTGTGGCAAAGCCACCGTTCATAATTCTTTCATACATGTCACTCTTGATTCATTGCATATCCCGGTATACCGCCGGAGGCATTCACATAGAGTCATATTTTGTTCTAAGTATCGAGTTGTAATTATTGAGTTGTAAGAAAAATAAAAGTGTGATGATCATCATTATTAGAGCATTGTCCCAGTGAGGAAAGGATGATGGAGACTATGATTCCCCCACAAGTCGGGATGAGACTCCGGACTAAAAAAAGGGAGAGGCCATAAAAGAAAAGAGAAAAGCCCCCCCCCCCAAAAGAGAGAAGGGACAATGCTACTATCCTTTTACCACCACTTGGCTTCAAGTAGACCATGATCTTCATGATAGAGAGTCTCCTATGATATCACTTCAATATACTAGTGGGAACTTTTCATTATAGAACTTGGCTTGTATATTCCAATGATGGGCTTCCTCAAAATGCCCTAGGTCTTCGTGAGCAAGCGAGTTGGATGCACACCCACTTAGTTCCTTTTGTTGAGCTTTCATATACTTATAGCTCTAGTGCATCCGTTGCATGGCAATCCCTACTCACTCACATTGATATCTATTAATGGGCATCTCCATAGCCCATTGATACGCCTAGTTGATGTGAGACTATCTTCTCCTGTTTTGTCTTCTCCACAACCACCATTCTATTCCACATATAGTGTTATGTCCATGGCTCACGCTCATGTATTGCGTGAAGATTGAAAAAGTTTGAGAACACCAAAAGTATGAAACAATTGCTTGGCTTGTCATATTGTGCATTTTAAATATTATGTATTGAAAATACTTCAAGCATACTAACTAAGCAATTATGTCTTCTCAAAATAACATGGCCAAAGAAAGTTATCCCTACAAAATCATATAGTCTGGCTATGCTCTATCTTCACCACACAAAGTATTTAAATCATGCACAACCCCGATGACAAGCCAAGCAATTGTTTCATACTTTTGGTGTTCTCAAACTTTTTCAATCTTCACGCAATACATGAGCGTGAGCCATGGACATAGCATTATATGTGGAATAGAATGGTGGTTGTGGAGAAGACAAAAAGGGAGAAGATAATCTCACATCAACTAGGCGTATCAACGGGCTATGGAGATGCCCATTAATAGATATCAATGTGAGTGAGTAGGGATTGCCATGCAACGGATGCACTAGAGCTATGAGTATATGAAAGCTCAACAAAAGGAACTAAATGGGTGTGCATCCAACTCGCTTGCTCACGAAGACCTAGGGCATTTTGAGGAAGCCCATCATTGGAATATACAAGCAAGTTCTATAATGAAAAATTCCCACTAGTATATGAAAGTGACAACATAGGAGACTCTCTATCATGAAGATCATGGTGCTACTTTGAAGCACAAGTGTGGTAAAAGGATAGTAGCATTGTCCCTTCTCTCTTTTCTTTTCTTTTTTCTTTTATGGCCTCTCCCTTTTTTTAGTCCGGAGTCTCATCCCGACTTGTGGGGGAATCATAGTCTCCATCATCCTTTCCTCACTGGGACAATGCTCTAATAATGATGATCATCACACTTTTATTTTTCTTACAACTCAATAATTACAACTCGATACTTAGAACAAAATATGACTCTATGTGAATGCCTCCGGCGGTATACCGGGATATGCAATGAATCAAGAGTGACATGTATGAAAGAATTATGAACGGTGGCTTTGCCACAAATACAGTGTCAACTACATGATCATGCAAAGCAATATGACAATGATGGAGCGTGTCATAGTAAACGGAACGGTGGTAAGTTGCATGGCAATATATCTCGGAATGGCTATGGAAATGCCATAATAGGTAGGTATGGTGGCTATTTTGAGGAAGGTATATGGTGGGTATATGATACCGGCGAAAAGTGTGCAGTATTAGAGAGGCTAGCAATGGTGCAAGGGTGAGAGTGTGTATAATCCATGGACTCAACATTAGTCATAAAGAACTCACATACTTATTGCAAAAATCTATTAGTTATTGAAACAAAGTATTACGCACATGCTCCTAGGGGGATAGATTGGTAGGAAAAGACCATCGCTCGTCTCCGACCGCCACTCATAAGGAAGACAATCAATAAATAAATCATGCTCCGATTTCATCACATAATGGTTCACCATACGTGCATGCTACGGGAATCACAAACTTCAACACAAGTATTCCTCAAATTCACAACTACTTAACTAGCATGACTCTAATATCACCATCTCCATATCTCAAAACAATTATCAAGTATCAAACTTCTTATAGTATTCAATGCACTTCTATGAAAGTTTTTATATTATTCCTAAAAGCAAATTTCCATGTTGCTCTAAAGGACTCTCAAAATAATATAAGTGAAGCATGAGAGATCAATTATTTCTATAAAATAAAACCACTGCCATGCTCTAAAAGATATAAGTGAAGCACTAGAGCAAAAACTATATAGCTCAAAAGATATAAGTGAAGCACATAGAGTATTCTAATAATTTTAAAATAATGTGAGTCTCTCTCAAAAGGTGTGTACATCAAGGATGATTGTTTTAAACTAAAAATCAAAGACTCAAATCATACAAGACGCTCCAAGCAAAACACATATCATGTGGTGAATAAAAATATAGCTCCAAGTAAAGTTACCGATAGACGAAGACGAAAGAGGGGATGCCTTCCGGGGCATCCCCAAGCTTAGGCTTTTGGGTGTCCTTGAATTTTACCTTGGGGTGCCATGGGAATCCCCAAGCTTAGGCTCTTGCAACTCCTTGTTCCATAATCCATCAAAACTTAACCCAAAACTTGAAAACTTCACAACACAAAACTCAAAATAGAAAATCTCGTGAGCTCCATTAGCGAAAGAAAAGAAAACACCACTTCAAGGTACTGTAATGAACTCATTATTTATTTATATTTGTGTTAAACCTACTGTATTCAAACTTCTCTATGGTTTATAAACTATTTTACTAGCCATAGATTCATCAAAATAAGCAAACAACACACGAAAAACAGAATCTGTCAAAAACAGAACAGTCTGTAGTAAGCTGTGACTAACGCAAACTTCTGGAACCCCAAAAATTCTAAAATAAATTGATGGACGTGAGGAATTTATCTATTAATAATCTTCAAAAATAATTAACTAAATAGCACTTTCCAAATAAAAATGGCAGCAATTATCGTGAGCGCTAAAGTTTCTGTTTTTTACAGCAAGATCAAAAAGACTTTCCCCAAGTCTTCCCAACGGTTCTACTTGGCACAAACACTAATTGAACACAAAAAACACAACCAAAACATAGGCTAGATAAATTATTTATTACTAAACAGGAGCAAAAAGCAAGGAATAAAAATAAAATTGGGTTGCTTCCCAACAAGCGCTATCGTTTAACGCCCCTAGCTAGGCATAAAAGCGAAGATAGATCTAGGTATTGTCATCTTTAGTTGGAAAATCTTTAATGAGACATATATCACCCTTAGGAGTTTCTTTATTTTTATTCATTATCAAACTTCTAGGCACAAAATCGAAAAAATCATTTGTAGAAAATGGTTCCTTAATGATAGCAAAAAGATTGGGATGAATACTTAGAGATTTGAGATCCGCAGTTTCCTTGCTAGAGGATTCACCCTTATTTTTAGGAACATGCATAAGCTTGGCAATTTTAGTTGGAGGACTTGGAGTATTCTTTACGGAAGAAAAAGTGGTTCCCAAGTTGGTAATGATACCCTCAAGCTTATCGATTCTAGTGGAATCCTGATTTATTCTTTCATTAACTATGGGCCTTCTCCTTAATATTTTTCAAACTGACTCCTACTTTAGATCCATATTGGGTAATTTGGTTGTGGATCTTTTATCCAAATTTTCAATTAACTCTACGGTAGCAACTTTATTTTCAATAATTTCAAGTCTTTGCATTACATGCTCCAAAGTTAACATAGTTCCATTAACCGAAAGAGGGGGTGAGCCAAACAAATCTATCATAGCATTATAAGAATCAAAAGTATGGTTACCCAAGAAATTCCCTCCGGTAATGGTATCAAGAATATATCTGTACCAAGGAGTAACGCCTACATAAAAATTGCGAAGAGTAACGGAAGTAGATTGCTTCCTGGTAGATCTATTTTGAGCATTGCAAATTCTATACCAAGCGACTTTTAGATTTTCTCCTTCCCTTTGCGTAAAATTAAGAACTTCATTTTTGGGAGACAACGGAGAAAATAGGGGACTAGCCATAACGACAAGTAAGCAATCAACACACGAGCAAACAAGAAGCACGCGAAAAAGAGGCGAACGGAAAAGAGAGGGCGAATAAAACGGTAAGGGTGAAGTGGGGGAGAGGAAAACGAGAGGCAAATGGCAAATAATGTAATGCGGGAGATAAGGGTTTGTGATGGGTACTTGGTATGTTGACTTTTGCGTAGACTCCCCGGCAACGGCGCCAGAAATCCTTCTTGCTACCTCTTGAGCACTGCGTTGGTTTTCCCTTGAAGAGGAAAGGGTGATGTAGCAAAGTAGCATAAGTATTTCCCTCGGTTTTTGAGAACCAAGGTATCAATCCAGTAGGAGGCCACGCACGAGTCCCTTGCACCTACACAAACAAATAAAATCCTCGCAACCAACGCAATAAAGGGGTTGCCAATCCCTTCACGGTCACTTACAAAAGTGAGATCTGATAGATATGATAAGATAATATTTTTAGTATTTTTATGATATAAAGATGCAAAGTAAATAAAGCGAAATAAAAACGGCACCAGAAATAGCTTGTTGACGGGAGATTAATATGATGGAAAATAGACCCGGGGGGCATAGGTTTCACTAGTGGCTTCTCTCGAGAGCATAAGTATTACGGTGGGTAAACAAATTACTATTGAGCAATTAACAGAATTGAGCATAGTTATGAGAATATCTAGGTATGATCATGTATATAGGCATCACGTCCGAGACAAGTAGACCGACTCCTGCCTGCATCTACTACTATTACTCCACACATCGACCGCTATCCAGCATGCATCTAGAGTATTAAGTTCAAAGAACAGAGTAACGCTTTAAGCAAGATGACATGATGTAGAGGGATAAACTCATGCAATATGATATAAACCCCATCTTGTTATCCTCGATGGCAACAATACAATACGTGCCTTGCTGCCCCTACTGTCACTGGGAAAGGACACCGCAAGATTGAACCCAAAGCTAAGCACTTCTCCCATTGCAAGAAAGATCAATCTAGTAGGCCAAACCAAACTGATAATTCGAAGAGACTTGCAAAGATAACCAATCATACATAAAATAATTCAGAGAAGATTCAAATATTGTTCATAGATAAACTTGATCATAAACCCACAATTCATCGGTCTCAACAAACACACCGCAAAAGAAGATTACATCGAATAGATCTCCACGAGAATCATGGAGAACTTTGTATTGAGATCCAAAGAGAGAGAAGAAGCCATCTAGCTAATAACTATGGACCCGAAGGTCTGAGGTAAACTACTCACACATCATCGGAGAGGCTATGGTGTTGATGTAGAAGCCCTCCATGATCGATGCCCCTCGGCGGAGCTCCGGAAAAGGCCCCAAGATGGGATCTCACGGGTACAGAAGGTTGCGGCGGTGGAATTAGGTTTTTGGCTCCGTGTCTGGTAGTTTGGGGGTACGTAGGTATATATAGGAGGAAGAAGTACGTTGGTGGAGCAACATGGGCCCCACGAGGGTGGAGGGCGCGCCTAGGGGGTAGGCGCGCCCCCTACCTCGTGCCTTCCTGGTAGCTTTCTTGATGTAGGGTCCAAGTCCTCTGGATCATGTTCGTTCCAAAAATCACGTTCCAGAAGGTTTCATTCCGTTTGGACTCCGTTTGATATTCTTTTTCTGCGAAACTCTGAAATAGGCAAAAAAACAGCAATTCTGCATGGGCCTCCGTTTAGTAGGTTAGTCCCGAAAATAATATAAAAGTGTATAATAAAGCACAATAATGTCCAAAACACAATATAATATAGCATGGAAATCAA
>NW_024114230.1:0-9085 GCF_003073215.2 Triticum urartu
CCCCAAAGAAAGCAATGGCAATAAGGAAACGGAGGAAAATCCCCTCGAGAAGCAATCTAAGCACCGGCATCATCGGCGCCGCTCTAAGCCCGCCCATAGCAAAAGCAGCGATACCGGCACAAGAGACAATAACGCCGCAGATAGTGCCGAAGACGAAGATAATCCCCTCCAGCCAAGCTTCGAGCGGGAGGATGGGCAAGCTAGCCCTAAAGAATAGGCGAAAGACGGAGAATCATAGGATGACAATTACATGCCCCTCTCCGAAGACGAGGTGAGCCTCGGCGACGAAGAATTCATCATGCCTGAGGATCCCGTCGAGCAGGAGCGCTTCAAGCGTCGGCTTATAGCCACAACAAAAATCCCGAAGAAAAAGCAGCGACAACTTCAAGCTGATCAAGATCTGCTAGCGGATAGATGGACTGAGGTCCTAGCAGCCAAGGAATACGAACTCGGACGCCCAACCAAAAGTTACCCAAAGGGCAGGTTGCTGCCCCAAATCAAGGAGGAAGCATTAAAGCTTACACTACCAACGTATGATGCGGCTGACCGGCCACCTCATGGCCGATACAAAGCGGCGTATCAGCCCGAAGTCCAACCCGCACCCCATCACCAGTCAAACAAAAACACCAAGGCCTGGGGCTAGATGCAGGACCTGCGAGACGTATTGGAAAACAAAGCAGGACATACAAGATTGATCTACGAATCATGGGTGCGCGCCCCAACGCGTGACGAAGACCGTCATGCTGGATATACTAAAAGCAAATCTAGCCGGGCCGAATGCAGCAGACAAGACTCGTATGAACTGCGTCATGATATAGCCCGGCATAGAGGCACCGCACACCCCCTATGCTTCACTAATGAAGTAATGGATCATGAATTCCCAGAAGGGTTTAAACCCGTTAGCATTGAATCATATGATGGTACTACAGACCCCGCGGTATGGATAGAGGATTTCTTCCTCCACATTCACATGGCCCGCGGGGATGATCTACACGCCATCCCACTAAAACTCAAAGGGCCGGCTCAGCATTGGCTGAATAGCTTGCCGGCAAACTCCATCAGAAGTTGGGAGAACCTGGAAGACACATTCCTGGACAACTTCTAGGGCATTTATGTGTGACCACCGGATGCTGATGATTTAAGTCACATAACCCAACAGCCTAGAGAGTTAGCCAGGAAATTCTGGACTCGGTTCCTAACTAAAAAGAACCAAATTGTCGATTGTTCGGATGCCGAAGCCCTAGCGGCCTTTAAACATAACATCCGTGACGAGTGGCTTGCCCGACATCTCGGCCAAGAGAAGCCAAAATCCATGGCAGCCCTCACGACATTCATGACTTGCTTTTGCGCGGGCGAGGATAGCCGGTTGGCCCGTAGCAACAAGAAAGCAAGCAACCCTGGCACATCAGAGGCCAGAGATAGCAATGGCAAACCCCGACGCAACAAACACAAGCGTCGCAAAAATGATGGTAACACCGAAGATACGACAGTCAATGCCGGATTTAGTGACTCTAAGTCCGGTCAGCGGAAAAGGCCATTCAAAAATCACAATTCGGGCCCATCCAGTCTGGACCGCGTACTCGACCGTCCATGCCAAATTCATGGCACCCTAGGAACACCAGCCAACCATACCAACAGAGAATGCTGGGTCTTCGAACAAGCCGGCAGGTCAGGTGCCGAAAACAAGGAGAAGGGGTCTCAAAGCGATGATGGCGACGAGGAGCCCAGATCACTGAATACGGGAGGGCAAAAGAAATTTCCCCCGCAAATCCAAACGGTGAACATGGTAAATGCCACCCACACTCCCAACCCGGACCGGATGCGCACCCTTAGGGATGTCGACTTAACGGAACCAGTCGCCCCACAATATAAACTAGGGCCAATCACCTTCAACCGCACGGATCGTCTGGTTAACACCAATCAGGGCAATTCAGCCGCACTAGTCCTCGACCCAATAATTGACGGGTTCCACCTCACACAAGTCCTTATGGACGGGGGCAACAGTCTAAAATTGCTTTACCAGGACACAATGCGCAAGATGGGCATCGATCATTCGGAGATCAAGCCCACTAAAGCCACCTTTAAAGGTATTATACCAGGTGTGGAGGCCAGCTATACAGGCTCCATCGCCCTTGAGGTAGTCTTCGGATCACCGGACAATTACCGTGCCGAAGAGTTAATCTTCGACATCGCCCCCTTTCGCAGTGATTATCAGGCATTGCTCGGACGAACTGCGTTCGCTCGATTCAACGCAGTGCCACATTATGCCTACCGTAAGCTCAAGATGCCCGGTCCGCGTGGCGTCATCACAGTTAATGGCAAGGCCGAACTCCCCCTCGGTACCAAAGAGTATACCACTGCTTTAACAGCAGAAGCAACGAGTGGCACCTTTCAATCGAACCTCGAGTCGACGACCAAGCTCCCGGACACCGCCAAAGGACTCCGAACTACTTCGCGGTAGGATAGCCCGTCTCATCCAGAGCTCAATTACACACTCCAACGAAAGCCAGGACAGGCCACATACTGCGGCTCAACTGCTCTGCAGCACACAAACACATCTTGCATTTTCTGTATAGGTTCATTTTTTCCCAGGCAAGGACCGGCAATATGGAAACAGCTCGAACGCGCAAGGGAACCCTTAGATATTCCCCTCGATGACCATCTGACTGCACTCCGGATCCGCACACAGCTTCTTCCTGCCTGGTCTCAGTATGTTCCGCAATCACTTTCTCTTTTTATTACTTTACATGTACTCATAAGCATCGACCTATTATTCAAATACAACATGTGGATTTATATGACGCTTATCTGCTGTTGTCTCTTATTGAAATTCTTTTGTCAAATGGCATCCGTACACCGTGATATGCCTTAAATATGCGAGGGGCTTCGTTTTACCCATAATACGGCAATAAAGTCCGAATACCTTCATGGTAGTTCGGCACCCCGAATATATAGCATTATATGCATCAGCTCCGAATCATGTCTTGAGTCAAATGTTGGGTTTGCCCGGCTCCCATGTTTTGCTGCCTTACGTTCCGCTATATCGGCTAAGGCGGCACAGAGAGAACTACTGTGATTGTGTCCCGGTTCTTCCGGACGAGCAGCTCAGTAGAGAAAGCCGAAAACTGACTGTCATGATACGGCGAGAGTTGGTCAGCTGTTCGAGAGGTTGTAAAATCTTTAAGGATTCCTCCCGCATAATGCCATAACCAATACAGCGTGAGATGGATAGGCTTTTCTTAGATGGAGAGGCTTTTCTTCCGATCAGGTGCTTATAGAGCCCCTCGTGCGGTCTTCCGAACACAAGGGGTTGCGCCTACCCTCCTTTTCTAAAGCTCATATGGCTAAGTGAGAGTGATTAAGCCCTATAGTCCGATTGCCTGGTTCGTTGTGCTGAACACATCCTTCGAAGGACCCAAAACAGGGATAAAGAGTGACCAGGTTTATCCCGAACACCCCCATACTTCCTACATGGGGGCAGAAGCCGACGACTGGCTAACTCTCAGGATTAATATATAAAACGGCTGCGCAGGAGGATAAACTTTCATATAACAGGCAATAAATAATAGAAATGACCTTGTTCGACATTACAAAGGACAACATGATTGTATTCAGGACACTTTCATAATATAACTCAGGCTTGCGGTGCTCCTTTCCCTCCGGCGGTCCCTCGGTCACCAGCTTTTCAGCATCCATCTTCCCCCAGTGCACCTTTGCGCGGGCGAAAGCCATTCGCACACCCTCTATACAGATCGACCGCTTGATGACGTGCAGTCGAGGGCAGACACTCGCAAGCCGCTTCACGAGCCTGAAGTAGCTGCCTGGAATCGGCTCATTGGGACATAGCCGGATAATCAAATCCTTCATGGCTAGCTCGGCCGCCTTCTGCAGTTCGATCAGCTGTTTCAGTTGATCGGCAAAAGGCACCGGATAATTCGGTGCTAGATACTGTGACTAGAAGATCTTATCCGCAGTGTTCCTTTCTTCGGCTCGGTAGAATTGTGCGGCATCAGATATGCTGCGTGGCAGCTCCGCAAATACCCCTGGAGAAATCCGAACTAAAGATTAGAAACATGATTCTCTCCCCAAATACTTGCCTTACATGGAACAAGCCTTACCCGCCGCGATCTTCCTCGACTCTTGGATCTCCTGCAGGGCACCTTGGGTTTCCCCCTGGGCATCCCATGCGGCATGATGAGCCTTGGCAAGTTCGGATTCTTTCTCCATTAGACTCTGCTCCAAGGCCTTGCATCTTTTCACGATCTCTTGAAGCTCTTGCTCAGCTTCAATAACCCTGGCCTCGTGCTTCTCATGAAGAGCCCGCTCTGCGGCTGCCTTTCTCTCAGCCTTGGCAACAGCCTTCTTAAGAGCCTCGACTTCGGTCATCACCCCTGGCGCAAATCACAAAACATATTTTAAAATTCGTTCGCACTGAACGTGAGCAAGGTTTGTGCATACCTTGTTTATCCTCCAACTGCCTTTTCAACTGGCCCAATTCTTCTGTGGCCCGCTCCAGACTCTGATTTAGTCCGGAGACCTCCACAGTACAAGAGGCGGCAGTCACTACAGACGCCTGTTTATAACAGACGAGAGGTAAATGTCATCTAGTAAGTCTCCTCTGAACATAGATTCGATCCTCTGTCCGGTTCTTTCTCTCACCAAACAGTGTATCAGGGGCTACTATCTATACTGTGACACTCTTTGAAACCTCATAAAACATACCTCAAAGCCTCTTATAAGGCTAATACAGGCTTCATTCAGTCCACTCTCCACAGATTGTATCTTCTCAATCACCGCACCCATAAGGCACGGTGTTCATCAATGATGGAGGCGCTTTTCAGCGCCGCCAATAAAGTATCCAACACCTCTGGTTGGATAGAGGTTGCCGGTGGAACAGGTACACCCCCTCTAGCCGAGGGAGGCAGCCTACCTGATTCTGGAACCATATTGGTCTCCGGAATTGCGTCCGGCTGGGGGCCGAATTCCAGATGGCTCCCGCCGACGACGCCCATGGGAGCCTTCTCTCCCATGTATCTGGCCCCTCAAGTTTGACCTCCGGGCGCCACCTTTGCAATCTCCCCCCTCCTTGGCCTGGGTCCTCCTGGGACGAAGCCCCGGTGTCATTCACATATTTGGGGGAAGGGGCCTTCGGGGGTGTCCCGCTCCCCATAGCGTCCAAGCCTAGCAAATCCTCCGACGAGGATTGCTCCGCACAGGACCTCGCCGGACTGCAAAAAGTATGGCCCAGATTAAAATATTACGCCATGATGAGCCTGGACGCGTAAACGTGTTCGGATTTTATATACTCACGAGTTCACCAGGTGCTGAGCCCTGGGATCCCACTCTGGGCTGCAATCAGCAGCGATGGACTCCTCTGGAAGAGGAGTTTTTCCCTTCTTAGGCGATTCGGCCTCCAACGATGTGGAGGCTGTCCTTTTCTTTCTTCCCCTCACTGGGGATTCGTCTTCCTCCTCCTCGTCATCCTCTTCAGAGGAAGAACGGGCATTGGAGTCTTCGGATATCGTGTCCGAGGCGCCACGATGACGGAGGCCGCCCCTGGTCTTCTTGGCCCCTCTCTTGGCCTTCTTCTTCGGCGCCTTGTAGGGCGCCGGGACCAGCATCTTCGTTAGAAGCGGGCCAGCCAGTTCTTCAGGTAGCGGGGCCGGATAGTAGATCCGCCCCGCCTTCTTCGCCCAACCCTAGGAGAGTTGTGGAAAACACATTAAGCGTTTCCCTTGGGTTATGCGAATAAAACTTATAATGACTTGCCGAACTTGCGGGCGGGACAGGTGGTACCTGCGGTCCTCGGCTGAGTCTGGCCATGGTTTGCTGGACTTAAAAAGCACCTTCCAGATGTCTTTGTGTGAGGAGCCAAAGAGCTCTCGCAGGGTCTAGTGCTTGGTCGGGTCGAATTCCCATAAATTGCAAGCCCGATGTTGACCAGGAAGGATCCGGCGAACTAACATCACCTGTACTACATTGACAAGTTTGATATCCTTGTCTTCCATATTCTTGAGGCACGTCTGGAGCGCCGACAGCTCATCAGACGAAGACCAATCCAGGCCCTTCTTGGGCCAAGACGCAAGCCACAGGGGGGCTCCGGATCAGAATTCAGGAGCAGCGGCCCATTTCGTGCCACGCGGCTCAGTGATGTAAAACCACTGCTGCTGCCACTCTTTGATGGAATCATTGAAAGTGTCTGTTGGCCATGTGACGTTGGGCGTCTTGCTCACCATGGTGCCTCCGCACTCGGTGTGCTCACCGCCCACTACCTTGGGCTTCACATTAAAGATCTTCAATCATAAGCCGAAGTGTGGCGAGTTGCGGAGAAAGGCCTCGCACATGACGATGAACGTCGAGATGTTGAGGAAGGAATTGGGGGATAGATCATGAAAATCGATCCCATAGTAATACATGATGCCGTGAACGAATGGGTGGAGGGGAAACCCCAGCCCACGGACAAAATGAGGGAGGAAAACAACCCTCTCATGGGGTTCCAGAGTAGGGACAATATGTCCTGCCGTCGGGAGACGGTCGCTGATTTTCTGGGCCAGGTACCCGTCCTCCCGAAGCTTTTTGATATCCTTCTCCCAGACGTTAGAGGCCATCCATTTGCCTCCTGCTCCGGATCCAGACATTTTCGGAAGGCCTTTGTGGCTGGAGAGTATGAACGCTTGGGCGCTGGGGCTTGAGTGGAGGGGAATGGATAAGCAGAAGAAGGAGGCGTGGGTGAAAAGGGGAGTCCATATCTCCTTATAAAGGCGGCAGGGATCCAGCGCCTCCCCACTTGCCCGGTAAACTCGCTTATTCCCCAAGCGTCGCGCTAAAGACGCAGTTGGATTACCCATACCAGTATTGATGAGAATCCCGAGATAGGGGGACACGATCTCTGCTTCGATAAGACATGCCCATAAAACCGTCTCGCGACATGCGCAGTAGCTCGTTAGGGAGAACGGTTCGAATAAAGACCGGATCGTGGCGTGGTGTCACGTTAGGAAAAGTTGTCGGCGGATTAGATTTGTGGAATATTGTACTCTCTACGGTGGTATGTGGAATTCATTTTGCAAAGCCGGACATGATCCTTATGTTCAAAATCTTCTATGGAGTATTCGGAGAAGGAACCCGCCTTGCAATGCCAAAGACAATCTGCGCGCCGGACTCATCGTCATTGAAGCCTAGTTCAGGGGCTACTGAGGGAGTCCTGGATTAGGGGGTCCTCGGACAGCCGGACTATATACTTTGGCCGGACTGTTGGACTATGAAGATACCAGATTGAAGACTTCGTCCCGTGTCCGGGTGGGACTCTCCTTTGCGTGGAAGGCAAGCTTGGCAATTCGGATATGTAGATCTCCTCCCTTGTACCCGACTCTGTGTAACCCTAGACCCCCCCAGTGTCTATATAAACCGGAGGGTTTAGTCCGTAGGACACGAATCATAATCATAGGTTAGCTTATAGGGTTTAGCCTCTACGATCTTGTGGTAGATCAACTCTTGTAATACTCATATCATCAAGATCAATCAAGCAGGAAGTAGGGTATTACCTCCATCGAGACGGCCCGAACCTGGGTAAACATTGTGTCCCCCGCCTCCTGTTACCATCAACCTTAGATGCATAGTTCGGGACCCCCTACCCGAGATCCTCCGGTTTTGACACCGACACGCAGTGCCTCGCACACACGCATGTACGTACAAGAGAAATGCGCATCGCTCGGCCCCCGACGAGCCACCATAACCGGGAACTCCCCGATATTTTCCTCGCCCTCGCTTCTACCATGGTTTTTTCCATCATGGACGGTCCAAAGAATGTCATGCAGCTGCGTCTCCGGCCCGCCCAGGACGAAAAGCCCATTTTCTGTCATGATTTTTTGTCATAGAAGTAGGAGCCCACCACATCTATGATGATACCGGGTTTTGTCACAATTATCGTCATAGAAGTGTCAAGTATGACAGAATTTTTTTTGCTTGGCCCAAAATGTCATGGATGTGTCTTTTTTTGTAGTGTAACATTCAACGCTACATGGACATGCACGAGGCCTCAGTCTAGAATGCGCGTACCGTGGGAGAAGCTGACAGCCGTGCGTCTCCACACGAACATCGCCAGCGGTGGCGGTGCTGACCGCCCTGCGTCTCCACAAGAACGTCGCCAGCGGTGGTGGCGCGACTAGAGGACGGTAGTCTACGAGAGCGTACTATGGAAGCGAGAGGATTGTCGTGCGTCCCCTCGACGAACCGCGATGCTGACATATTGGCGCGGTAGGGAGGGCGCTTTGGCGGAGCGAATGGAGTGGAGGGGCGGGGGGTTTCTCCAAGTGCAGTCCCACGTGTCAGTGAAGAGGCAAGCCGAAGCGCGTTCTGTTTGCGTCAGCCGTGTGCAGGACCGAACGTGTGTGGGGTGCAATGCGACCGCGATAGGGGTGTTGTGAGTGTACCGCCTTTTTCCTTTTAAACTTGGTGCCTCGCCCCCTCAAAAAAAACTTGGTGCTTCGCGCGATCCATCAATACTACTAGTAGTAATCTGGTAATCCCGACTGAGGGAGTCCTGGATTAGGGGGTATCCGGACAGCCGGATTATATCCTTTGGCCGGACTGTTGGACTATGAAAATACAAGATTGAAGACTTCTTCATGTGTCCGGATGGTACTCTCCTTGGCATGGAAGGCAAGCTTGGCAATACGGATATGTAGATCTCCTTCCTTGTAACTGACTTTGTGTAACCCTAGCCCCCTCCGGTGTCTATATAAACCAGAGGGTTTTAGTCCGTAGGACAACATACAATCATACCATAGGCTAGCTTCTAGGGTTTAGCCTCTCTGATCTCGTGGTAGATCAACTCTTGTACTACTCATATTATCAAGAATAATCAAGCAGGACATAGGGTTTTACCTCCATCAAGAGGGCCCGAACCTGGGTAAAACATCGTGTCCCCTGCCTCCTGTTACCATCCGCCTTAGACGCATAGTTCGGGACCCCCTACGCCAGATCCGCCGGTTTTGACACCGACATTGGTGCTTTCATTGAGAGTTCCATTGTGCCGTCACCGTAAGGAAGGATGCTCCGTCTCGTTTTAAAAAACATAATGAAAAAA
>NW_024114231.1:0-39155 GCF_003073215.2 Triticum urartu
TTAAAAAAACAAAACCCCCAGCCCCAGAATTGCTGACGCGTGGATGCCTTTTGGTCCCAGTTGGTGCTACCAACCGGGACAAAAGGCCCCTCCCTCTGCCTGGGCAAGCCGCAACGGCCACGTGGAGCCCCATCTGTCCCGGTTCGTATAAGAACCGGGACTAAAGGTATTGAGCTTTAGTATCAACCCTTCAGTCCCAGTTTCCGAACCGGGACAAATGGGCCTTATGAACCGGGACAAATGGGCCTTTTTCTACTAGTGTTAGGCTTTGAATTTCAAATATAGTCGGGTTGGCCATTGAAAATTTAATATTAAGAACAAATGTGTCGATGGTTTTGCAATATGTTGAACATAGGTTCCACTCACATGATAATAAACTAGTCACACGTTGAAAAAAATGACTAGATATCTAGAAACTAAGAGTCGATGTCAATGAGAACAGTTGTAATTATAAGTGTGCAAACTAGCTTGTCCAAAGAACAATTAATGATTGGCTCTCTCTAAACTTTATTTACTTTACGCAAGGTTGTCAGAAGCGCGATTTTGAATTCGATCGGAGCTCCGTTGGTAGGATCGCAAATCATAGAATCCTAATTATTAGGATCGTATAAACATAAATTGTATGACCTAAAATCGTAGAATCAGATGGGTTAGTTTGGATCCTAAAGTTATAGAAACGTATAACAGAATCATGATTCTGACAACCTTGCCTGTTTTTTATTTATTTACAACTATCCTACAATATTTAAAAAATACTATCATTTTGCAGTTATTCCAAGATATTACCAGAAAGCAATTTCCACGTTCTTCTCGTTGGCTTCGACACTCTTACGTATTGAAGAAACTACTAACCATCCCCTGCACTAGTGGATATCCCACTTGTGTGGCTGCTGCGACAGGTCATCGGACCTCCGCCTATCCATGTGTTGGCCCTTATCCGTCCCTTCATTATAGCAAGGAGGACGAAACTGAAAGCACCCCATAACGCAATGTGTTGGCCCTTGTCCACCACTTCATTGTGGCAAGGAGGACGAAACTGAAAGCGCCCCATAACGCAATAAACTTTACCACCCGAGTGCATCCTAACTTAAGCTCGATGCTAACCACCTTCCTTGCATCAGTGTTTGCCGACAGATGAGGTGGCAGATTATTTTGCCATGTGTGTGTGTGTGTGTGTGTGAGAGAGAGAGAGAGAGAGAGAGAGAGAGAGAGACGGCATGGATCTGCGGCGGTGGCGCGAGGAGAATAGGGCGCGGCAGCGGCAAGAACCTGCGGCGGTGGCGCGAGGACGAAAGCTGGGGCTAGGATCGAAACCTATCTAATATCATGTACTTTGACAATGCAACAGACGATGTATTGATCGAGTGCAATACAAATGTATATATGATATACAAGATGAGCCACATCCGCAAACTATACAAGGAAACATGAGGTGGGCTTGTTGAAGAAAAAAAATCTATACATGCAATATCAAGTATTCAACAGTCCAGACATGTTTTGTCATCTAACGTGGTCCTGTATCCATCCACAGGCCGGCCCGGACATTTTTTTAACAAACCTAAGATAAATTAGGAAAGCTTTGCGGGAGTCTGGATATCATTTTGGTCAATCATAAGCCACCACGTACCCTTCTCTGTCCAGAGACCGGAAGGCTGTTGCTGACTAATTTTTTGCCTTTGCATTGGCGTTAGTCAGAAGGTTTTGAAACCTCATGGTTCGCGAAAGCCACTTTTTTTTTCCAACTAGTAATCCATGCATTAGCAGTGCTTCCACCAACACTCACTCTGGTTACTATGTGCTTGTACGTGACATTTGTCATGCATGCGCGAGTGCTTCCGCCAACACTTGAAGGCTTCCGCCAAAAGTGCATTTCATTTTTCTTCTTGAAGTGAAACAAAGCTACTAATAATAAATTAAGCCATGCATTATCATAGTGAGTCATGCATTCAAGTGTGGCGGAAGCAGGTACTAATCCACGGATTATCATAGATATTTGGCGGATTTAAAAAAGAACAAGGGGAATGTTTGCAGGCAGGATTGGATAGCCATATCAATTGTCCCTAGATTGGTTCCCTGGTCCACGAATGGATATGGTGTCCGGTTTGAAGTTATTTTTCTTTTGCGTGGATCCAATTTGAAGTTCAACGTTGGAGAGGCCTTATACTTTTTTGAAATGAAACCACCGGATGTTGATAAAAACGAAGTAGCGACGGGGTATCCGTGGATCCACTATGCAATAGACCACTCGGGTAGTGTTGCCATAGGCAACACGCAGAGCATAGAACAATTGTTCTATGGAATATTTTCATTATAAAATAAAATATATATAAAACAAAGATAAGAAAAATTAAAAAAAATTGAGTCAACCAATGCCTGCTTTAGGGATCAACATAATTAAATTAAAGACTCTTCTATCTGGAATGGATCATTCCAGCCTTGGTTGCTTTTTCTCTTATTTCAGTAGCCTGCAGTCCCTCTTTCAGACAATGCTTCCTAGTGCTGTGAAAGTCGATCCCCCATGTTGGGATATCCTCCTCATGTGGGTTGTGAGGAGATGACCATTGGAGACCTTTTAGGCAGCCCAAAGAGGTGCATGAGCCCACTACCTATTAGGGTTATGACCTAGGGTCATTTTGGACTTTGCACATGAGTGGATGGGGATGCTTTACCCTCCATCCAGCAGCCACCACTAAGAGTGACGAAAATCAGTTCATCCTCCAAGAGAGAAGAAGAGAGAAAACCAAGAGAGCAAGGGAAGAAGAGGAAGATTGAAGGAAGAAGCAAGGGAGCTCCTTCCCAAGGTTGTGATGGTCCAGATCCACTACCTTGTCTCCTTCAAGCTTCAGTTCTACCATCTTTGGTGAGATTGTTCCAATCCCTAGTTCTTGAGCCCCAAATCTTGTTGTGTTCATCCAAGAATCAGAAATCTTGATGTATGAGATCCTCTAGTGCTGTCTAAAGAAGAACTTGTTGTATCCCACATTTGATAATAGTGGAAGAGGATTTGGGTGGCTTCGCCCCGTGGTTTTTCCCCTCAAGTTGAGGGGTTTTCCACGTAAAAAATCTGGTGTCTCTTTGTTGATGATTGGTGCTGTCCAGAAACTTCCTCCTACCACAAGACACTATGCTGAGGAGTGTCTTGCCTGCTGAGTAATATTTTCTGCCTCCATATATGCTGCTGCATATGTTTCCTTCCATGCTAAGCAACGATCCTTGAATTAGTACATGATGTGGTGCTGAGATTACTTGTTTCTGCTGCAGTTTTCAGTTAACCACAAGTGCATTTATGAGCTAATTCCCATCAGATTGGTATCAGAGCCTTGCTTAGAAGGTTACAAATCCCAGTTGCTTGATTGTTGCTGGAAGTGCTGCTCACAATGGTTTTGGAAGAAAGCGCTACTACAAGTGGCATGCTAAAACTTGATTCTTCCAATTACTCATTATGGAAGCCCATGATGGAAGACATCCTTTATTGCAAGGATTTGTATGAGCCAATTGTGAAAGACAAGATACCCATAGGTGTCACGGAAGAAGAATGGAGAGTGTTGCACAGAAAGGTAGTAGGTATGATTCGGTTGTACATCAACCACAATATTTTTCATCATGTTGCAAATGACACAAATGCATATGAGATGTGGCAGAAGTTGGAGTCTATGTATGAGAGGAAGACATCAATGAACAAGGCCTCGGTGATCAAAAGACTTGCAAAGCTTCAGTACCGAGATGGCACAAGTGTGATTGAGCACTTAAATGTCTTCCAATGCCATATAAATCAACTTTCAGCCATGAAGATCAACTTTGAGGATGAGGTGCAAGCATTGTTGCTACTGAGTTCCATGCCTGATTGTTGGAACACGCTTGTTGTGTCACTTAGCAATTCAGCTTCGGATGGGAAGCTGACTTTGGAGATGGTGAAGAACGGTATGCTGAATGAAGAAGCCAGAAAGAAGGAAAAGGGTGATGCCTCTTCTTCTGATGCGTATGTGGCTGAAACCCATGGGAAGAATGAGAACCGTGGACGCAGCAATACAAGATTTCAGCAAGGCAAAGCAAACCCAGGGGGAGATCAAAGTCAAAACAGAGAAAAGATATTACTTGATTTCATTGTGGCAATCCAGGACACATAAAGAGCGAGTGTAGGAAGTACAAAAGAGAGCTTGCAGAGGGAAAACTCACAAAGAAAACCGAGCAAAAGGCTGAGAGCAGTTCAGCCATGACCGCAATAGATGAGGACTATCTAGTCATTGAAGATGAAGATTGCTATAGTGCTGTTCGTGATGATGCCATGAGTTGGGTTGTGGATTCAGGTGCATCCTTCCACATCACATCACACAAGGAGTATTTCACATCTTACACTAGTGGTGTTGCTGGCCAAGTGAGGATGGGAAATAGTGGTTCGTCAGCAATTGTTGGCAAGGGCTCTATATGCATTGAAACAAACACAGGTTGCAGATTGGTTCTCGATGATGTGAGGCATGTTCCCGACATAAGGCTGAATTTGTTGTCAGTGGGCAAGCTTGATGATATCAAGCATCCTAGTTATTTTGGTGAAGGAAAGTGGAACCTCACCAAAGGCTCTTTGATTGTGGCTCGAGGAAGTAAGCAAGGTAATCTCTATGTGACTAAAACCAAGTTGTGTAATGAGGTGTTGAACAATGTTGAAAAAGACACTTTGGTTGAATTGTGGCACAAGAGGCTTGGGCATATGAGTGAGAAGGGCATGCACGCTCTTGCTCGCATGGAGTACCTCCCTGAGTTGAAAGGTATATCCTTGAAACTCTGTACATATTGTTTTGCTGGCAAACAACATAGGGCTGCATTTCGTACACTCCCTCCACATTGTGCAGAAAATGTTCTTGATATTGTGCACACTGATGTTTGCTCCATGACTGAAAAATCTCATGGTGGAGCATTATACTTTGTGACTTTTATTGATGACCATTCCAGAAAGGTTTTTGTGTATGTGCTGAAACACAAATACCAGACGCTTGAAGCCTTCAAGGAGTTCCATGCCAAAGTTGAAAGAGAAACCGGCGGGAAATTGAAGTGCGTGAGATCAGACAATGGTGGTTGAGGGAGTCCTGGATTAGGGGGTCTCCGGACAGCCGGACTATATTCTTTGGCCGGACTATTAGACTATGAAGATACAAGATTGAGGACTTCGTCTCGTGTCCGGATGGGACCCTACTTGGCGTGGAAGGCAAGCTAGGCAATACGGATATACATATTTCCTCCTTTGTAACCGACCTTGTGTAACCCTAGCCCTCTCCGGTGTCTATATAAACCGGAGGATTTTAGTCTGTAGGACAACAGACAATCATACCATAGGCTAGCTTCTAGGGTTTAGCCTCTCTGATCTTGTGGTAGATCTACTCTTGTACTACCCATATCATCAATATTAATCAAGCAGGACATAGGGTTTTACCTCCATCAAGAGGGCCCGAACCTGGGTAAAACTTCGTGTCCCCTGCCTCCTGTTACCATCCGCCTAGACGCACAGTTCGGGACCCCCTACCCGAGATCCACCGGTTTTGACACTGACATTGGTGCTTTCATTGAGAGTTCCTCTGTGTCGTCGCCGTTAGGCTTGATGGCCCCTTCTATCATCGGTAGCGATGCAGTACAGGGTGAGACTTTCCTCCCGGACAGATTTTTGTATTCGGCGGCTTTGCACTGCAGGCCAATTCGCTTGGCCCTCTGGAGCAGATTGAAAGCTACGCCCCTGGCCATCAGGTCAGGTTCGGAAGCTCAAAATACACGGCCGATATCCGCGGAGACTTGATCTTCGACGGATTCGAGTCTCTGCCTTGTGTGTCATGCGATCACGATGAGTACGATTTAGCTCTACCATCAGACAGTGTTCAGGAGATCGCACCGACAGCCGCTCCGACCCTTAATTTGGAGCCAGATGCGCCTTCCATGGACGGGTGGATGGACCACGCCACGGAGGCCTTACCCTCAGTGACGATCGAGCCGAACATCGACCTTACCCTGCACGAGAGCCGTGTTGCTAAACTGCCGGATTCTTCTCCGGCCACGGACTCCGAACCGCCTGCGCCCGTTCCTAGCGAATCCGATTAGGCACCGATCATGGAGTTTACCTCCGCGGATATTTTTCAGCACTCGCCCCTTGGCAACATACTGAACTCATTAAGGTCTCTCTCCTTGTCAGGAGAATCCTGGCCGAACTATGTCCGGCAGGATTGGGATGCGGATAAAATTCACCGCCCACCCACCACCCACTTAGTAGCCACTATCGATGACCTAACCGACATGCTCGACTTCGACTCCGAAGACATCGACGGTATGGACGACGATGCAGGAGACGATCAGGAACTACTGCCCACAGGGCACTGGACGCCCACTTCATCACATGACGTATACATGGTGGACACACCAAAAGAAAATGACGATGAGGAACAGAAGGATGCAACGAAGGGTTGTCCCCTCGAGAAGCATTCAAAGCGGCGGCGTAAGCGCCGCTCCAAATCCCGCCTTGACAGAAACAAAGATCATACAGACCCAGCGTTGGAGCAGGGTGAACCATCGCCGGACCACGGCAACACGGATAATCAAACCGAACAACCTGATTCTGTCAAAGATAATAGTCCGGACGACATCACACCGGACAGACACCCGGAGCAACAGAATGCACGTCAAAGGCTCGTTGCCACCGCGGGGAGTCTAAAAAAGCAAAAGCAATGGCTCAAGGCTACGCAAGACACACTTAAAATCAGATGGAGTAAAGTACTCAACACAGGAGCGAAGTACGGCAGTAATTGCCCCACCAAGAGCTACCCGAAGCGGAAGTTGCTACCTGAATTCGATGAGGAGGCCTTAGACCCCCCGCAACCAAAAATTAAAACGGCCACCTGGCCGGACAGAAGACCTCACGGCCAACATAGAGCGGCACACAACGCCGCACATAAGACAATATGCGATCCACGCGAGGGCTCGCATCAAAAGGACGGCGCAACCAGATCCATCTACGGACCACGGATGCGCACTCCAGCATACAATGCAACACAACAAACATCTGAACAACGCGGTACACCCAGATACAGGGGTGCCACACACCCCCGATGTTTCACCGATAAGGTGCTAGACCATGAATTTCCAGAGGGATTCAAACCTGTAAACATAGAGGCATACGACGGAACAATAGACCCTGGGGTCTGGATTGAGGACTATATCCTTCATATCCATATGGCTCGAGGAGTTGATCTCCACGCCATCAAATACTTACCCCTCAAGCTCAAAGGGCCAGCTCGGCACTGGCTTAAAAGCCTCCCGGAAAACTCCAATGGAAGCTGGGAAGAGATCGAAGACGCTTTTCTGGCAAATTTTCAAGGGACTTATGTCCGACCTCCGGATGCGGACGATTTGAGTCATATAACTCAACAGCCTGGAGAGTCAGCCCGAAAGCTTTGGAACAGGTTTCTTACTAAAAAGAACCAAATAGTCGACTGTCCGGACGCCGAAGCCTTGGCAGCTTTTAAGCATAGCGTCCGCGACGAATGGCTTGCCAGACACCTCGGCCAAGAAAAGCCGAGAACAATGGCAGCATTAACAAGCCTCATCACCCGCTTTTGCGCGGGTGAGGACAGCTGGCTAGCCAGATTCAGCACCAGCGACCCAAGTACATCCGAAGTTAGAGATGAAAATGGGAAATCACAACGCAACAAAATAGTAAGCGTCAGAATAAAGAAGACAGCCCGAAGAGCACCGCGGTAAATGCCGGATTCAGAAGCTCTCGGCCAGGTCAGCAAAAGCCGCCCTCTAAAGGCGCCAGAGACGAACTGTCCATCTTAAATAAAATACTGGACGAAATATGTCAGATCCATAGCACCCCTAGTAAACCCGCTAATCACACCCACAGAGAATGTTGGGTTTTCAAGCAGTCCGGCAAGCTCAACGCTGTGCACAAGGGGCAGGATACACCAAGCGAAGACGAGAATGAGCCTCTCAAGCAAGACACAGGTGAACAAAAGAAATTTCCACCAGAAGTGAAAACAATAAACGTGTTACACGTGATCAAGCGGAGAAACAAAGCGGCACTCCCGGAGAAATAGGCCCAAGGGCCTATCACCGCGGAGTCCTGCCACTGGTCGTCTCAACCGATCACCTTTGACCATCAGGATTACTCAGCAAGTATCCGGCGTGCAGGACGGGCTGCCTTGGTATTAGACCCAATAATTGACGGATACCACTTCACGCGAGTCCTGATAGACGGTGGCGGCAGTCTAAACCTGATATATCAGGACACAATCCGCAAAATGGGGATAGACCCAACGAAAATTTGCCTGAGCAATACTACCGTTAAAGGAGTAACGCCAGGCCCAGGGTGAGGGAGTCTTGGATTAGGGGGTCTCCGGACAGCCGGACTATCTCCATTGGCCGGACTGTTAGACTATGAAGATACAAGATTGAAGACTTCGTCTCGTGTCCGGATGGGACTCTACTTGGCGTGGAAGGCAAGCTAGGCAATACATATATGGATATCTCCTCCTTTGTAACCGCCCTTGGGTAACCCTAACCCTCTACGGTGTCTATATAAACCAAAGGGTTTTAGTCCGTAGGACAACAATCACAACATACAATCATACCATAGGCTAGCTTCTAGGGTTTAGCCTCTCTGATCTCATGGTAGATCCACTCTTGTAACACACATATATTCAATATTAATCAAGCAGGACGTAGGGTTTTACCTCCATCAAGAGGTCCTGAACCTGGGTAAAACTTCGTGTCCCTTGCCTCCTGTTACCATCCGGCCTAGACGCACAGTTCGGGACCCCCTACCCGAGATCCGCCGGTTTTGACACCGACATTGGTGCTTTCATTAAGAGTTCCTCTGTGTCGTCACCGTTAGTCTTGATGGCTCCTACTATCATCGATAGCGATGCGGTCCAGGGTGAGACTTTTCTTAACAGACAGATCTTCGTATTCGACGGCTTTGCACTGCGGGCTAATTCGATTGGCCATCTGGAGCAGATTGAAAGCTACGCCCCTGGCCATCAGGTCGGATTTGGAAGTTTGAATTACACGGCCAACATCCGTGGGGACTTGATCTTCGACGGTTTCGAGCCACAGCCGGGCGCACCGCACTGTCGCGATGGGTATCACCTAGCTCTGCCACCGGACGGTACCCCAGAGGCCGCGCCCGCATCAGCTTCGACCCTTAGCTTGGAGCTAGCTGCGCCAATCGAGGACGGGTGTCTAGACACCGCCTCAGGGGCTGCAGTCTCGACGGTGATTGAGCCAAACACCAGCATAATCCTCTGCGCAGCCCGTGACTCCAAGGTGCCGGACTCTCTTCCGGACCCCGAACCATCCGCGCCCCTACCAATCGAATCCGATTGGGCACCGATCATGGAATTCACCACCGCGGATATCTTTCAGCACTCGCCCTTCGGTGACATTATGAATTCACTAAGGTCTCTCTCTTTGTCAGGAGAGCCCTGGCCGGATTATGGCCAACAGGATTGGGATACGGACGACGAAGAAATTCGACGCCCACCCACCACCCACTGTGTAGCCACTGTCGATGATTTAACCGACATGCTCGACTTCGACTCCGAAGACATCGATGGTATGGACGATGATGTAGGAGACGAACATGAACCAGCACCTATAGGGCACTGGAAAGCCACCTCGTCGTATGACATATACATGGTGGATACACCCAATGAAGGCAACGGAGACGAGATAGCGGAGGATGACCCCTCCAAGAAGCAACCCAAGCGCCGACGTCAGCGGCGCCGCCCTATGTCCCGCCAAAGCAAAAGTGGTGATACCGGCACAAGAGATAATAACACTCCGGACAGCGCCGAAGACAACAACAATCCCCTCCAGCAAGATTTAGAGCAGGAGGATGAAGGAGCCAGCTCTCCTGAGAGAGTGGCTGGCGGAAAGGAGGAGGATGACAATTAGATGCCCCCTCCGAAGACGAGGCAAGCCTCGGCGACGATGAATTCGCCGTACCAGAGGACCCCGTCGAACAAGAGCGCTTCAAGTGCAGGCTTATGGCCACGGCAAATAGCCTGAAGAAAAAGCAGCAGTAGTTTCAAGCTGATCAAGATCTACTAGCTGAAAAATGGACTGAAGTCCTTGCAGCCGAGGAATATAAACTCGAGCGTCCCTCCAAGAGTTTCCCATGGCGCAGGTTACTACCCCGACTGGAGGAAGAAGCGTATGATACGGCGGATCGGCCACCTTGTGGCCGCGATAGAGAGGCATTCCAGCCAAAAGCTCAGCCTCCACCCCAACGCCATCCAAATAAAAAGGCATGGGGAGATACGCCAGACCTGCGAGACATATTGGAGGACAAAGCAAAGCATTCAAGATCGATCTACGGACCACGAGGGCGCACCACTCTACGAGACGGTAAACGTCATGCCAGATACAGTAAAAGCAAATCCGGTCGGGCCGAACACAGCGGGCAGGACCCATACGAGCTGCGTCGCAATATAGCCCAATACAGAGGCGCCGCACACCCCTTATGCTTCACAGACGAAGTAATGGAACATCAATTCCCAGAAGGTTTCAAACCAGTAAACATTGAATCATACGACGGCACAACATATCCCGCAGTATGGATCGAGGACTTCCTCCTCCACATCCACATGGCCCGCGGTGATGACTTACATGCCATGAAGTACCTCCCACTAAAACTCAAAGGACCAGCGCGGCATTGGCTTAATAGCTTGCCAACGGACTCCATTAGTTGTTGGGAAGATCTGGAAGCCGTATTCCTCGACAACTTTCAGGGCACTTATGTGCGACCACCAGACGCCGATGACTTGAGCCACATAATTCAGCAGCCATAAGTGTCGGCCAGGCAATTCTGGACTCGGTGCCTTACAAAGAAAAATCAAATCATCGACTGTCCGGATGTGGAGGCCTTAGCGGCTTTCAAGGACAACATCCGAGACGAGTGGCTAGCCCGACACCTTGGTCAGGAAAAGCCAAAATCTATGGCAGCTCTCACGATGCTCATGACCCGCTTTTGTGCGGGAGAAGACAGCTGGTTGGCTCGCAGTAATAACATATCAAAGAACCATGGTACCTCAGATACCAAGGACGACAATAGCAGGTCACGTCGCAACAAGCATAAGCGCCGCATTAACAGCGAAAGTACTGAGGATACGGCAGTCAACGCCGGATTCGAAGGCTCTAAACCCGGTCAGCGGAAAAAGCCATTCAAACAAAGTACGCGGGTCCGTCCAGCTTGGACCGTATACTCGATCGCTCGTGTCAAATACACGGCACCCCAGACAACCCAGCCAATCACACCAACATGGATTGTTGGGTGTTTAAGCAGGCCGGCAAGTTAATTGCCGAAAACAAGGACAAGGGGCCGCATAGTGATGACGAGGAAGAACCCCGGCAGCCGCACACTGGAGGACAGAAGAGGTTTCCCCCGCAAGTGCGAATGGTGAACATGATATACGCAACCCACATCCCCAAGAGGGAGCGGAAGCGTGCGCTCAGGGACGTATATGCGTTGGAGCTAGTCGCCCCAAAGTTCAACCCTTGGTCCTCCTGTCCGATCACCTTCGATCGCAGGGACCACCCCACTAGTATTCATCATGGCGGATTCGCCGCACTGGTCTTAGACCCAATCATCGACGGATTTCACCTCAATCGAGTCCTTATGGATGGCGGCAGCAGCCTGAACCTTCTTTATCAGGACACAGTGCGCAAAATGGGTATAGACCCCTCAAGGATCAAACCCACAAAAACGACCTTTAAAGGCGTCGTTCCAGGCGTAGAGGCCCACTTCACTGGCTCAATTACACTCGAAGTGGCCTTCGGATCCCCGGATAACTTCCGAAGTGAAGAGTTAATCTTCGATATAGTCCCGTTCCGCAGTGGTTATCACGCGCTGCTCGGACGAACCGCATTCGCTCGATTCAATGCGGTACCACATTATGCATACCTCAAGCTCAAGATGCCAGGACCTCGCGGAGTTATTACAGTCAATGGAAACACAGAGCGCTCTCTCCAAACAGAGGAGCACACCGCGACCCTTGCAGCAGAAGCGCAAAGCAGCCTCTCAAGGCAATCTACCAGTTTGGCGTTTCAAAGCCCGGACACCTTCAAGTGCGCTTGGGGCAATCGGCAGACAGACCGCCTGGCGCAATCTAAGCTCGCGTAGCAATACGGCGGCCACCCCAATCCCAGCCCAACGGCGTTATTCGTGCCGCGCGTACATAATTACGCATTAAAAATACCATGGGCACAGGTGGGGAGGGGGGCACAACTGTGGCACGCCCCAAAAAGTGGCCTAAACCGCACTAGGGGCTTCCCGTTTGGTTATTTTTCTTTTTCTTTTAGGACTTTAATCTCTGGAAACACTGTCCGACAGCTCTATTGTCGAACACATGATACAGCAACCAAGGAGGCAGACAACTACGTTATACAACGGAATTCCCAGGTTGATTACAGATTTCATATCACTCCTCAGCTCGCCCTTGGAAGGGACATAGTCCTACTCTTTTGCTTATTGCACTATCTGTATCACTCTGCTTCAATGCAGTTTTTTAATATACAATGCATGACATCACGACTATTATTGCATTTTTGTTATATATATATATATATCTATGTGTTCATTAATGACGCCTTGCAACCGTACACTCTGGTATGGCCAATGCACCAGGGGCTTACGTACCCACAATATGGTGTGAAAAGTCCGAACACTTTCACAAGTGCGGCACCCCGAACTTATAGCATTATATGCATCAGCTCCGAATCATGTCTTTGGTCAAATGTTGGGTTTGCCCGGCTCCTATGTTTTGGTACCTTACGTTCCGCTCTATCGGCTAAGGTAGCGCTAGGAGAACTACTGCGATTGTGCCCCGGTTCTGCCGGGCCGAGCACCTCAGTAGAGAAAGCTAAAATTGACTGTCATGATAAGGCGAGAGACTGGTCGCTGTTCGGCGAGGTTTTTTGAGTCCCTAAAGACTTATCCCGCTTAGGGCGAGGGGCCGGCTCCGTCCGGCTTACAGGCATGTATCATGCCCCGAATTCAGCCTTCCGAATACCAGGGGCTTCGCTAAAATTTGAAATTATAGAATTCTATGGCTAAGTGAGAGTGATAAAGCATTATTAGTCCGGTTGCCTTGTTCGTTGTGCTGAGCACCTCCCTTGAAGGACCCAAACATGGGAACAAGAGTGCTCAGGTTTATCCCGAACACCCCAGCAATAGTGGCATGGGGGAAGAAGCCGAGGACTAGCCATCTCTCAGATTGGATAAACAGCCAAACAGAAGGTAATATTTTAAATTCTAATAAGCATTGCATAGAGAACATAATACAAGTTTTCATACATACAGGACAACACAAGCAAGTCTCATTCAAATGTTACATTTTGCGAACACTCATCAGCGATAAGACGGGCACCCGGCAGAACACCCTCGTAGTACATCTCGGGGTAGCGGTGCTCCTTGCCCTCCGGTGGCCCCTCCTTGATCATCTTCACGGCGTCTAGCTTGACCCACTGCATTTTTACACGGGCGAAAGCCCGGCGTGCACCTTCTATGCAGACGGATCGCTTGACGACCTCCAGCCGAGGGCAGGCATCCACAAGCCGCCTCACCAAGCCGAAGAAGCTGTTCGGAAGGGCATCGCCAGGCCACAACCGGACTATGAAGCCCTTCATGGCCTGATCGGCCGCCTTATGTAGCTCGGCCATCTGCTTCAGCTGGTCGCACATTGGCACCGGATGTTCGGCCTCAGCATACTGAGACTAGAACAGCTTCTCCATCGAGCTTCCGTCCTCGGCCTGGTAGAATTGTGCGGCATCGGACACACTGCGGGGCAAATCTGCGAATGCTCCTGAAGAGCTCCGGATTCGGGTAAATAATCGGTAATTCACCTTTACATGCTTGCTTTGCATATAGAAAGCCCTACCTGCCGCTATCTTCTTCATCGCGTCGATCTCCTGAAGGGCCTTCTGGGCCTCGGCCTTGGCACCCTTCACGCTCTCACGGGCCGCGGCAAGCTCAGACTCTCGCGTCTTCAAGTCAAGCTCCAACGCCTCATGCTTCGTCACGAGAGCTTGGAGCTCTTGCTGCACCTCGCCCACCCGAGCCTCGTGCCTCTCTCGCTCGGTGCGCTCCTTGGCCGCTGTATCTTCGGCCTTGGTCAGTGCTTGCTTCAGGGTCGCCACCTTAGTCGTGGCCCCTGGCAAAACATACAATGATCCTGTCATTTTGCAATCGCGTCCTTTTTTATATACATATATCTATAGACGGGGTATTACTTACCTTCGTTCTCCTCGAGCTGCCTCTTGACAAGGCCGAGCTCTTTCTTGGACCGATCGAGGTCCTGCTTCAGTACGGCGACCTCCGCAGTTAGTGCGGCGGACGCCAGCAGAGAAGCCTGCATATGCATATTGACATACTTATATTAGACTCCTGCGATATTATTTGATCCTCTGTTCGGCTTTTCTTTACGAACACCGAACAAAGCATCAGGGGCTACTGTCTATGCGGTAATACTTCTACTACATTTTAAAACACTTACCTCGAAGCCTGTTAGAAGGCTAGTACAGGCTTCAGTCAATCCGCTCTTGGCGGACTGAACCTTCCGGATCACCGCACTCATGATGGTGCGGTGTTCCTCGACGATGGAGGCGCTGCAAAGCACCTCCAGCAGGTTGTCCGGTGCCTCTGGATGGGCAGAGGTCACCAGCATAGACGTTTTGACCACCTTAGAAGGGGACCGCCTGCCCGAGCTCAGAACCGTTGGAGGGTCCGGCGCGGTGTTCGGCTGAGGGCCGAACTCGGAGCTCTCGGGGACCCCGTCCCCTCGACTCCCGGAGTCCGAAAGGTCGCCTTGAGGCGCCTCCGGGACTGTCCCCCCTCGATCTGGTGCCTCTTGAGACAGCACCTCGGCTTCGTCGGCTAGATGAGGGGAGGTGGCGGTCGGGACTAGATCGCTATCCATGTCCAACGAGACCAGGGAGCCGTCCGAGGATACCTCGATATTGGCTCGGGGCGGCCTACACAATTGAGTTCGGCGTTAGGGAAAGCGATGCGACAAAGGAATCCTATGGGTTACTTTGGTATCCAAATACTTACGATCTCCCCGGGGGCTTGGCCCTGGGCAACCACTCGTCTTCACTTTCGTCGGCGGCGGTGGAGCTGTCCGGAAGGAGAGTCCTTCCCTTCTTGGACCCTCCGGCCTCCCTAGTCGGGGCGGCCTTCCTTTTCTTGTCTCCCCCAGTCGAGGGGGAAGCCTCTTCTTCCTCTTCCTCGTCTTCGGGGGAAGAGTGCGCCGCAGAATCATCGGACGGTGAGTCCGACGATGCCTGGCGTCGGGAACTCTTTCGAGCTCCTTTGGCCTTCTTGGTCTTCTCCGGCACCTTATAAGGGGCCGGAGTCAACATCTTCGCCAGAAGGGCGTCTGCAGGGCCTTCGGGCAAGGGAGCCGGACAGTCGATTTGTCCGGCCATCTTCTTCCAGTCCTGTTAAAGGCACGGGAGTTTAGATCCCCCATAGAGTCAATCCATATAAAAATAAGTATCCTGTGAAAGGTAAAACAACTTACCGCACTGGCGTGGCGCTTCGTGTTGAATCTGCGATCCTCGGTAATGGGGGAGGGACCTCGGCGCTCTTGAACAGCACCCTCCAGGCATCTTCATGAGTCGTATCGAAGAGCCTATTCAGAGTTCGATGCTGCGCCGGATTGAACTCCCACAAGGTAAACTCCCGTAGTTGGCACGGGAGTATCCGGCGGATGAGCATAACCTGGACTATGTTGACGAGCTTGAGCTTCTTGTACACCATGTTTTGAATACATGACTGGAGTCCGGTCAGCTCTTTTGAATTACCCCAGGACAGGCCCTTCTCCTTCCAGGAGGTGAGCCGCATGGGGGCGCCAAATCGGAACTCGGGGGCTGCTACCCATGCGGGGTCGCGCGGCTCGGCGATATAGAACCACCCCGATTGCCACCCCTTTATGGTTCCCACAAAGGAGCCCTCGAGCCATGTTATGTTGGGCATCTTGCCCACCATGGCGCCTCCGCATTCCGCCTTGCGGCCGCCCACCACCTTCGGCTTGACGTTGAAGGTCTTCAGCCATAGGCCGAAGTGGGGCTTGATGTGGAGGAAGGCCTCACACACGACGATAAACGCCGATATGTTGAGGATGAAGTTCGGGGCCAGATCATGGAAATCCAGGCCGTAATAAAACATGAGCCCCCGGACGAAGGGATGGAGAGGGAATCCTAGTCCGCGGAAGAAATGGGTGAGGAATACCACCCTCTCATGGGGACTGGGGGTGGGGATGAGCTTCCCCTCATCTTGGAGCCGGTGTGCGATGTCGTCGGGCAGGTATCCGGCTCTCCTCAGTTTCTTGATGTCTCCCTCCGTGACGGAGGAGACCATCCACTTGCCTCCCTCTCCGGACATGGTTGGAGAAGGTTGAGATGGAAGTGAGGACTTGGGTGCTAAAGCTCGAATGTGCAAGAGCGGATGAGCAGGGGAGGAAGAAGGCATGGATAGAAAGGTGAATCCTTATCCCTTTATGTGGGCGGACAAAACTAAGCGTCCCCACTTGCCTGGTAACTCGCTTATCCCCAAGCGCCGCAATTGATGGCGCGGTTGGGTTACCCACGCCCGTATTGATGAGAATCCCGTAATAAGGGGACACAATCTCTGCTTTGACAAGACGTGTCGAAAAACTGCCTCGCGTTATGTGCGGGGCTGGTTCAAAGAAATGGTTCGAATAATCAACGGGCCGTGACATAACGTCGTGTTGCCAAAACAAGCCAGCAAATTAGATCTCTGAAGATATTATTCTCTCTACGGTGGAATGTGGAACTTATTTTGCAGGGTCGGACACTATCCTCGTATTCAAATTCTTCTGTGATGTGTTCAGAGAAGGAACCCGCCTTGTAATGCCGAAGACAATACTGCGCGCCGGACTCATCGTCATTGAAGTCCTGGTTCAGGGGCTACTAAGGGAGTCCTGGATTAGGGGGTCTCCGGACAGCCGGACTATCTCCATTGGCCGGACTGTTAGACTATGAAGATACAAGATTGAAGACTTCGTCTCGTGTCCGGACGGGACTCTACTTGGCGTGGATGGCAAGCTAGGCAATACGTATATGGATATCTCCTCCTTTGTAACCGACCTTGTGTAACCCTAACCCTCTCCGATGTCTATATAAACTGAAGGGTTTTAGTCCGTAGGACAACAATCACAACATACAATCATACCATAGGCTAGCTTCTAGGGTTTAGCCTCTCTGATCTCGTGGTAGATCCACTCTTGTAACACCCATATCTTCAATATTAATCAAGCAGGACGTAGGGTTTTACCTCCATCAAGAGGGCCCGAACCTGGGTAAAACTTCGTGTCCCTTGCCTCCTGTTACCATCCGGTCTAGACGCACAGTTCGGGACCCCCTACCCAAGATCCGCCGGTTATGACACCAACACAGGGGCTCATTGCACGGGCTCCTTGCTACTAGAAGTTATATTCGGCTTCCCCGATAACTTCCGTAGCAAAAATTTAACCTTCCACATTGCTCCATTCCAAAGTGGCTATCAAGCACTACTTGGACGCGAAGCTTTCGCTCGCTTTAATGCAATACCGCATTACGCTTCCCTCACGCTTAAGATGCCCGGTCCACGTGGCATCATTACAGTAAATGGAAATACTGAGCGATCCCTGCGCACCGAGGAGGGTGCGGCTGCCTCGGCAGCCACACACTAAAACGGCCTCACCAACTAAAGTATTCGATAGGTCGTCAAGACCACGGACACAGTTAGACGAGTCTGGCGTAGCTATATGTAATTCGTACAGGATTGATGGCCACACCCCTATCACAAATACAAGGGGCTCAACGCGCGCACACAAGTGGCAATTTTTACTCATCTTGAAATTTACATGGTTTCTTTAAAACCTACCTTTTTGCACGGCAACTTTTCACCTAAGTTCCTCACTTTTACTGATGACCACCGTGCTACACCCGTCCAGGATACGGCACAACGGAGACACAGGTGCAGACGTGCAGCAGGGACCCATCCCAAGGATTCTTTTTAGATTAAGACCCTGCGTCAACCTTTTTTACTGTCTCTTGTTGATACACATCCCTTGAATTCTCAGTATAATTGAGAAGGATGCTGGCATCTTGGCATGTGGCCACGTCAGAATAATGCACGTACCTAGACACCAGGGGCTTCTTACAAAGGGCACTGTTTAGGCCCGGTTTATACCATAAAGACCGAATACCTTAGGGAGTGTTCAGCGTCGCGAGTTTGGCCTTATATGCATCAGCTCCGAATCATGTCTTTGGTCAAATGTTGGGTTTCCCGGCTCCTATGTTTTGGTACCTTACGTTCTGCTCTATCGGCTAAGGTAGCACTAGGAGAACTACTGCGATTGTGCCCCGAGTCATCCGGACGAGCGCCTCAGTAGAGAAAGCCAAAAACTGACTGTCATGATATAGCGTGAGACTAGTCAACCACTCGATGACCTATCGGAATGTTAGAATTCCTCCGCCTTAACGAAGGGCCGTTTCCCGGCCAGGCATGTACGCACCCCGAATTCAGGAGAGTGCGGAGCCACCAGGGGCTACATAGTAGCCCCACCGTCAAACTCCTATGGCTAAGTGAAAGTGTTAAAGCATTATAGTCCGGTTGCCTCGTTCGCTGCGCTATCACCTCCTTAATAGGGCCAAGACGTTGGGTTAACTGTGAACACGCGTCTTCTGCGAACACCTCCGCATTATATGCGTGGGGGCTGAAGCCGACGACTGCAATCTTTCAGGTTATACACATGTATACATAAACGGCCGCTCAAGAGGCATCATATTACTTTCAGGCAAAAGTATAAACGCAGCCCTAATAAATTTCATAAAAACATTGTGTTTACAATGGGAATACATGTCACTCAAACATAATATTCTTTGAGCACTAGGCCTCTATCAAACAAGCACCCTCGAGAACCTCTTCGAAATAGTGCTCGGCATCCACTCGGCCTATGGCCGAACCCTGCGCCGCAACAGTGGTAGCATCCATCTCCGCCCAGTATGCTTTAACACGGGCAAGGGCCATCCGCGAGCCTTCTATGCACGCCGACCTCTTCATCGCATGGATGCGTGGCACCGCACCAAGGAACTGCTGCACTAAGCTGAAATAGTTGTTCGGCTTCGGCTTCTCCGGCCACAGCTGATCCACAACAGACCTCATAGCGAGTCCCAACAACCTATTGAGTTCTTCCCATTCGGCTAGCTGATCAGTCAATGGAAGCGGACGGTCTGGAACATTAAATTGCGACCAGAATAGCTTGTCCACTTCACGATCTGTTTGATCTCGGAAGTATTTGGCCGCATCAACAGCGCTCGCCGCCAAGTCCATATATGCGTCTGCCGAACTCCACAGCCGATCCAGAGGGGCATACCATGGATCTCCGAACTTCCTCCGCAGCATGAAGGGCTTCCCAGCCGCAATATCCCCGGCTTCACGCAGCTCCTCCTTCTTCGCTCTCATAGCAGAGCAGGTGTCTTTGGTCGTCATCGTAGCCTTTTCAAGGTCCGCCGCCTTCACTCGGTTTTCTTCTTCAAGGAACTGGCAACGGTCGGCAATGTCTTTTAACATTACAGCCATCTTGGCCATTTTCTCTTTGCTCTCTCAATGCGCGTCCTTCACGGCCCTCAACTCTTCGACCGCATTACTCCTCCTTGCTTGTTCTTTGGCTCGGGCAAGTTCCGCCCGAAGGGTCTCCACGATGGCAGCTCCATCTGCAGTCACAACATGTTAAAGAAACTGGCATCATGCTGCTCTTACTATGTGACATTCACCAGAAAGCATTACTTACCCTGTGCCTCGTCAAGCCGCTTATTAACAAGCTCGATGTTGGCATCTGCCGCATCCAGTTGCCGCTTCAGTTTGGCAAAATCATTAGTCCGGCTAGCCACCGGAGTTTCCACCACCTGCACATAAAGGCGGTTTGGTTACTACCTGGGACTACGATCCTCTATTCGCTGCCGTTCTCGACGACAACCAGAGTCTGAGGGGCTACTATCTACACAGGGCACACCTAAAAATGTGCGGTACTATCAAAAAGTAGCACCTACCTCAAAGCCTGTCAGTAGACTCATAAAGGCTTCATGCAATCCGCTTTCGGCGGACGAAATTCTTTCCATCACCGTACTCATTAACGTATGGTGTTCTTCTGAGATGGCTGCTCGCTCCAACAGCTCCCTCAGTACGTCCGACCGCATACCAGACGGTGTCGGACTCTTTTGTTTGCTCTCTTCAAGAGCCGGACGCTTCAAGAGCCGGACGCTGAGGACTTCGGGTAACTAAAGGATTATCTTCTGGCCTCACCGGATCCGGAGAGGCCCTCCGTGACGACACTTCAAGGTCGCCCGCTTCTTGAGCGAGGGAGTCCGGGGGAGGCGTTTCGCTCTCCATCATCTCCGGAAGAAGATCCCCCGAAGACGAGCTCTGCTAAGAAGGGCTAAGATCCGAACTACAAGATAAATGCTTCGGTTATTTTCCTCAGAGGTAAAGTAGTATATCCTCACTATTAAAGCACTTTTTGATTACTTACGACTCGTTAGAAGGTAGATCCCCCCGCGAACTTTGTGCGGCAAAAGCACCCTCCAAGGCAGGACCCTCTAGTGGAGACTTCTTCTCCTGTTTGGAAACCTTGGTTTCCGGATCTTCAGGGGTAGTCCTCTTCCTTCCCCAGGGTGAGAGAATGCCAGATTCCTCCCCTTGGTTATCCTCCCTCGCGGAGGCGCCCGTTCCCTCGGTCGGAATGGGTAGCGGTGGAGGCCCGCTTTCTCCTCCTTTATTCCCCCTTTATCTTCCTGTGAGGGCTCCGGGCAAGGTGCTAGCTCGAGCATCTTTTCCAGTACTGGATTCTCCAAGCCTTCCGGAAGGGGGGCCGAACACCGGATCATCTTCGCCTTTGTTATCCAGTCTTGGTCAAAGAGCGATTTCTCAGAATAACATCATGATAAATGAAAGGCGGTGTGTTCGGCTAGAGGATAGCTTACTTGGTCGGCGGTGTGGTTGCTGCTCAGGTCCACGTCCTCGGTAGTATCCGGACACTCTATCTGGGGTCCGAAGAATGATCTATACATCTCCTCTTGCGTCAGGCTGAGGAAATTCTGAATAGCGCGCGGTCCTTCTAGGTTGAACTCCCACATGCGAAGGGGCCGGCGTTTGCATGGCTGGATTCGTCGAACCAGCATGACTTGCATCACCATAATTAAACTAAAATCTCCTTCGAACAGATCTTGAATGCGGCTCTGCAGTACAGGCATGTCCTTGGCTGGACCCCAGCTCAGCCCTCTGCTAATCCATGACATCAGTTGTGGTGGAGGGCCTGAGCGTAAAGCAGGGGCATCTGCCCACTTGGCACTTCTGGGAGCTGTGATGTAAAACCACTCCCGTTGCCATAATCCGGACACCTTTGGAATAGAACCCTTTGGCCATGGAGCTCCAGTGATCTTGCTTATTAATGCGCCTCCGCACGCTACATGTTGCCCCTCGACCATCTTCGGCTTCACATTAAAGATCTTGAGCCACAGGCCTAAGTGAGGGGTAATGCGGAGGAAAGCCTCACATACAACAATAAATGTTGAGATGTGGAGAAAGGAGTCCGGGGCTAGATCGTGGAAATCTAGCCCGTAATAAAACATCAGCCCCCTAACGAAGGGATCCAGAGTGAGGCCTAGACCTCGGAGGAAGTGGGAGATGAACACGACTTGTTCGTTGGGTTCAGGAGTAGGGACGACCTGCCCTCGGGCGGGCAGCCGATGCGAAACCTTGGCGGTCAGGTATCTGGCCTCCCTCAACTTCTTGATATCTTCTTCCATAATGGAGGAGGACATCCACCGGCCTTGAAGGCTAGATCCGGACATGATTGAAGGTCCGGAGCACCTGACCTGGGCTTTGGGTGTTAGAACTCGAAGCGGGGAAAGGATTCGATTGAGCACGAGAAGCGGGGAAAGCCTTGTCCCTTTATAAAGAGGGTGAATATCAAGCGTCCTCTCCGTAGCCGTTTGGGACTTGCCTATAATCTAGGAGTCCTAGATACGGTTGGGTTACCCACGACCGTATTGATGAGAATCCCGTAATTAGGGGAACACGATCTCTACTTTGACAAGACGTGTCAAGAAACCGCCTCGCGTTATGTGTGGAGATGGTTGAAGAAAAACGGTTCGAATAATTACCGGGCCATGGCATAATGTCGTGTTGCCGAAACGTGTCAGCAGATTAGATTTGTGGAAATATTATTCTCTCTACGGTGGTATGTGGAACTTATTTTGCAGGGTCGGACACTATCCTTGTGTTCAAGTTCTTCCGTGATGTATTCGGAGGAGGAACCCGCCTTCCAATGCCGAAGACAATACTGCGCGCCGGACTCATTGTAATTGAAGCCTGGTTCAGGGGCTACTGAGGGAGTCCTGGATTAGGGGGTCTCCGGACAGCCGGACTATATTCTTTGGCCAGACTTTTGGACTATGAAGATACAAGATTGAAGACTTCGTCTCGTGTCCGGATGGGACTCTACTTGGCGTGGAAGGCAAGCTAGGCAATATGGATATGCATATCTCCTCCTTTGTAACTGACCTTGTGTAACCCTAGGCCTCTCCGGTGTCTATATAAACAGGAGGGTTTTAGTCCGTAGGACAACAGCCAATCATACCATAGGCTAGCTTCTAGGGTTTAGCCTCTCTGATCTTGTGGTAGATCTACTCTTGTACTACCCATATCATCAATATTAATCAAGCAGGACATAGGATTTTACCTCCATCAAGAGGGCCCGAACCTGGGTAAAACTTCATGTCCCCTGCCTCCTGTTACCATCCGCCTAGACGCAGTTCGGGACCCCCTACCCGAGATCCGCCGGTTTTGACACCGACAGTGGTGAATATAGAGGTCCTTTTGAAAGGTATTGCAGAAATGTTGGCATCAGGCTTGAGAAGAGTCCACCAAAGACACCTCAGCTCAATGGTCTTGCAGAGAGAATGAACAGGACACTCACAGAGAGGGTCACAGCTATGCTCTCTCATGCTCATTTACCAAATTCATTTTGGGCTGAAGCATTGATGAATGCTATGTATGTGGTTAACCTATCTCCCTCAGTTCCTCTTGCAGGTGATATTCCTCAGAGAGTTTGGTCAGGGAAGGAGGTATCATACAAGCACTTGAAGGTCTTTGGTTGCAGGGCATTTGTACATGTTCTAAGGGACGAGAGGTCCAACTTGATAGCAAGACAAAGCAGTGCATCTACCTCAGCCAACCAAGTAAAGAGTTTGGCTACAGGTTGTGGGATCCAGTAAATAGGAAGATTGTGAGAAGCCAAGATGTGGTGTTCATTGAAGATGAAACAATAAAAGATATTGGGAAACCAGAGAAGCCAATGACCAACACACCTCAGGTTGACATGGATCCATCCGTCCTCCTCTCGTGCATGACAATCATGGGGGAGATGATGACACTCAAGACGGTGGAGGTGCAACTGATCAAGGCAGTACAAGTCAAAGTGGCGAGCAGCCATCAAGTGAGGATGATGATGATGAAGTTGGTAATGATGATGCCAACGAAAATCCACCTGATTCACCACCAGTGCAGCAGCAAAGAAGAAGTGAAAGATGTCACATTCCTTCTTCTAAATATCCACCACATCAATATGTGTTGATGACAGATGCAGGTGTGCCCTCATGCTATGAGGAGGCAATGTCTGATGAGAACAAGGAAGAATGGTCAGAAGCCATGCAGGATGAGATGAATTCCCTGTATGAGAATGATACCTTTGAGTTGGTGAAACTACCAAAGGGCAAGAAAGCACTCAAGAACAAGTGGGTGTACAGAGTGAAGACTGAAGAAAACACCTCACATCCAAGGTACAAGGCCAGATTGGTTGTGAAAGGATTCAGTCAGAAAAAGGGCATTGATTATAGTGAGATATTCTCTTCAGTGGTCAAGATGTCTTCGATCCAAGTTGTGCTTGGCATGGCTGCCACCATGGACTTGGAAATTGAACAACTTGATGTGAATACTGCATTCTTACATGGTGACCTAGAGGAGGAGATATACATGGAGCAGCCAGAGGGATTCATGGTTGCAGGCAAGGAGCACTTAGTTTGCAAATTGAAGAAGAGCTTGTATGGCTTGAAGCAAGCTCCTCGGCAGTGGTACAAGAAGTTTGAGTCTTTCATGACTGGGCCTGGTTACCATAAAGCACAACCTGACCATTGTGTCTTTATGAAGAGGTACTCCGAGGGTGACTTCATTATTCTCTTGTTGTATCTTGATGATATGCTGATTGTTGGAAATGGCACAAAGAGGATTGCTCTCCTCAAGAAGGCCTTGAGTAAATCATTTGCCATGAAGGATTTAGGACCTGCTAAGCAAATACTTGGCATGAAGATCTCCCGTGATAGATCGAAGAAGCTGCTTTGGCTCTCACAGGAAAAATATATTGAGAAGGTACTTGAAAGGTTCAATATGAAAGATGCAAAATCTGTTATCTCTCCGCTTGCAGGCCATCACAAACTTAATTCTAAACAATGTCCTACAATCAAGAAGGATAAAGAAGAAATGAGGAAAGTACCTTACCAATCTGCTGTGGGCAGTTTGATGGATGCCATGGTATGCACTAGGCCTGACATTGCCTATGCAGTTGGAGTTGTTAGCCGGTTCATGACAAATCCAGGTAAAACTCACTGGGAAGTAGTGAAGTGGATTCTCAGGTATCTCAAGGGTACTTCTACATCTTGTCTATGCTTTGGAAATGGTGATCATGTATTGCAGGGCTATACAGATGGAGATTACGCATGTGACAAGGATCGTAGGAAGTCCACATCTGGATACCTGATGACTTATGCAGGGGGGGCAGTGTCATGGCAATCAAGATTGCAGAAATGTGTTTCTACATCAACTACAGAAGCTGAGTACATTGCAGCAGTTGATGCTGACAAGGAAGTTTTGTGGATGAAGAACTTCTTACGAGAGCTCGGCATGAAGAAAGAGAAGTATGTTCTGTTTTGTGACAGTCAAAGTGCTATTCATCTTGCCAAGAATTCAAGCTATCACTCTCAAACCAAGCACATTGATGTGAGGTACCATTGGATTCGAGATGTCGTGAGTTCCAAGTTGCTGAAACTTGAGAAGATCCATACCGACGATAATGGTTCGGATGTGATGACCAAGATATTGCCAAATGAGAAGCTACATGTGACGCCCCCGCTTCAATCGTACACTAATCATACACGCAAACGTGTACGATCAAGATCAGGGACTCACGGGAAGATATCACAACACAACTCTACAAATAAAATAAGTCATACAAGCATCATATTACAAGCCAGGGGCCTCGAGGGCTCGAATACAAGAGCTCGATCATAGACGAGTCAGCGGAAGCAACAATATCTGAGTACAGACATAAGTTAAACAAGTCTGCCTTAAGAAGGCTAGCACAAACTGGGATACAGATCGAAAGAGGCGCAGGCCTCCTGCCTGGGATCCTCCTAACTACTCCCGGTCGTCGTCAGCGGGCATCACGTAGTAGTAGGCACCTCCGGTGTAGTAGGAGTCGTCGTCGACGGTGGCGTCTGGCTCCTGGGCTCCAACATCTGGTTGCGACAACCAGGTAGAAGGGATAGGGGAAAAGAGGGAGAAAGCAACCGTGAGTACTCATCCAAAGTACTCGCAAGCAAGGAGCTACACTACATATGTATGCATTGGTATCAACTGGAATAAGGCTATTATATGTGGACTGAACTGCAGAATGCCGGAATAAGAGGGGGGGGTAGCTAGTCCCTTCGAAGACTACGCTTCTGGCAGCCTCCGTCTTGCAGCATGTAGAAGAGAGTAGACTGAAGTCCTCCAAGTAGCATCGCATAGCATAATCCTAACCGATGATCCTCCCCTCGTCGCCCTGTGAGAGAGCGATCACCGGTTGTATCTGGCACTTGGAAGGGTGTGTTTTATTAAGTATCCGGTTCTAGTTGTCATAAGGTCAAAGTACAACTCCAAGTCGTCCTGTTACCGAAGATCACGGCTATTCGAATAGATTAACTTCCCTGCAGGGGTGCACCACATACCCCAACATGCTCGATCCCATTTGGCCGGACACACTTTCCTGGGTCATGCCCGGCCTCGGAAGATCAACACGTCGCAGCCCCACCTAGGCACAACAGAGAGGTCAGCACGCCGGTCTAAACCTAAGCGCCCAGGGGTCTGGGCCCATCGCCCTTAGCACACCTGCACGTTGCGAACGCGGCCGAAAGCAGACCTAGCCTAGTGGCCTTCCAGTCCAATCCGGCGCGCGCCACTCAGTCGCTGACGTCACGAAGGCTTCGGCTGATACCACGACGCCTGGATACCCATAACTACTCCCGCGTAGATGGTTAGTGCGTATAGACCAAATGGCCAGACTCAGATCAAATACCCAGATCTCGTTAAGCGTGTTAAGTATCCGCGAACGCCGACCAGGGCCAGGCCCACCTCTCTCCTAGGTGGTCGGAACCTGCCCTGCCGCTCCGCCTCAAAAATCCACTCGCGGGTGCTCCTACGAGCCGACCCGTCTTTAATCACCACATGTATCATGTATAAAGTATATAGTATATACCCGTGATCAACTCCCGAGTGATCACGGCCCGATAGTATAGCAAGGCAGACGGACAAGAATGTAGGGCCACTGATGATAAACTAGCATCCTATACTAAGCATTAGGATTGCAGGTAAAGGTATCAACAGTAGTAGCAAGGATAGGATATGCATCAGGATAGGATTAACGGGAAGCGGTAACATGCTACACTACTCTAATGCAAGCAGTATCGAGAAGAGTAGGCGATATCTGGTGATCAAAGGGGGGGCTTGCCTGGTTGCTCTGGCAAGAAAGAGGGGTCGTCAACTCCGTAGTCGTACTGGGTAGCAGCGGCGTCGGTCTCGGTGTCTATCGAGAAAAGAGGGGGGGAGAAACAATAAATATTTAAGCAAGCATATGCATAGTGATGCATGACATGTCAAGTAACGGCGTTAGGGGTGCCCTAACGCGGTAGTAGGTGATACCGGTGAAGGGGGATAACATCCGGGGAAGTATCCCCGATGTTTCGCGTTTTCGGGCAGAGGATCCGGAGGGGGAAAGTCGTGTGTTCGCTATGCTAGGGATGCGTGGCGGACGAACGGGCTGCGTATCCGGGTTCGTCTCGTCGTTCTGAGCAACTTTCATGTATAAAACTTTTTCATCCGAGTTACGGTTTATTTTCTATGATTTATCAAAGTTTTAGGCATTTTTGAAATTTATTTAATTATTTAAATTGAACATTATCCAGAACAGTGAAAGTGATGTCAGCATGACATCACCATGACGTCAGCAGGTCAAACCCAGCTGACCAAAGTCAAACCTGGCCCGTGGGTCCAGCGGGACCCACCTGTCATCCTCTGTTTAGGTTAGTTAGGGTTTAGCTAATCCAGTTACTGTTTAATTAAACTAACTAATTAATTAGGTTAATTAAATAGGATTAATTAACTTAATTAATTCACTAATTAATTAATTTAATTAATCAATAAATTAATTAATTCATTTTATTTTATTTTATTTTTCACTTTCTTTTAAAACGTTCTGTGGGCTGGGCCCCTCTGGTCAGTGGCCCGAAGGGGTCTTAGCGGGCGAGTGGGCGTTGCGGGTGCGGGCGTCGGGTCACCTGGACGCAGCCGTAACGGGTGCGGCCCAGCGCCACGGGGCGCCGGCGGCCACGACACCGGCAGGCGGCCGGAACGGCGCGGAGACGGAGGGAGCCGTGCGGCAGGGGAGGAGGCAGCGGCGCGTGTGGCTGTAGGGGCGCTTGGGGCGGCAGCGGGCGCGAGCTAGCAGCGCCGCGGCAGAGCGAGGCGGGGCTCGGGCGCGCGTGCGTGGGGCACACCGGGCGGGGCGAGCAGCAGCGCAGCGACGATGGCGAGCGCGGACCACGGAGTCGTGGCCCTGGGCAGACGAGGCCCAGGCGGGCGCGTAGGCGGTCAGGAGAGAATGGAGGAGGCCACGGCGACGGGCGCGCGCGGAGGAGCTCGTCGGGGTAGTCGGGAGCGGCGACGTGCAACAGAGAGGGGGAGAGGGAGGAAGCTCACGATGGAGCGCAGGGACTAAGGCAGCGGGGGTCGGGGTGGTGGTCGGAGACGATGGCGTCGAGGTAGACGAGGCAGACCGGCGAGGGAGCGCTCCTGGGAGGCTGTCCGGCGAGGAGCTCCGGCGGCGGCGACGGGGAGCGCCGGCGACGGAGAGGACCATGGCGATGGCGTCCGGCGATGGGTCGCAGGAGGGGTTCGAGCGGCGCGGTCGATCCCACGAGGGAGAGGCGCGAGAGATCCGGGGATGGCCGCGGGCACCGGGGCGCCGACAAGGTGCGGCGGGGTGGCACGCGGCATCGGCGGGGTCGGGGGCGCAGTTGCCCCGATCCCGATCCAGACGGGGAAGGAGGGAAGCGAGGCGTGGGGGGGAGTGGGGTTGACCGATCTAGGTCACACGGGAGTGGGGGATATGGGGGCGCCGGCTGGGTCAGTTGGGCCGGCCTGGCTAACAGCTGGGCCAACTAGCCCAGTGGGGGGGGTTCTTTTAATTTTTTTTGTTTTCTGTTTTTGTATTTTCTTTTCTGTTTTATTTTAGTTTCCTTTGAATTTGGTTTTATAAACTACACCACTGGTCCCTAATTTAGTTTTAATAACTATGCCACTGCCTTATAAGTTTTTGGCAATAAAACAAATAGTTTAATATTTTATCAAATTGAAAAGGGTAGTTAGTTTAATGTTTTGCTCCTGTTTAAATATTTTAGTGCACTTAATCCTTTTATAAAATTGTGGTTTCTCCACAATAATTACCTATGCATTATTTGGCAACACCCCAACATTTTAGTTTTAATATTTGAAAATATTTTATTGTCTGCTTGATTTTAAATTTGAATTCAAACCGGTTTCGAACTAAAGCGAGATTAGCAACAATAATCGAGGTGACGTGGCATCATTAACGTGGGATTACTGTAGCCTAATTACCCGGGCGTCACACTACAAGTATGTTGCAAGGTAGCGGGCATGGCGGTGCCCCCCTCATGAGTCGGAGGGGGAGATTTGTTGGGATATCCTCCTGATGTGGGATGTGAGGAGATGACCATTTGAGGCCTTTTAGGCAGCCCAAAGAGGTGCATGAGCCCACTACCCATTAGGGTTATGACCTATGGTCATTTTGAACTTTGCACATGAGTGGATGAGGATGCTTTATCCTCCATCCAGCAGCCACCACCAAGAGTGACGAAAATCAGTTCATTCTCCAAGAGAGAAGAAGAGAGAAAACCAAAAGAGCAAGGGAAGAATAGGAAGATTGAAGGAAGAAGCAAGGGAGCTCCTCCCCAAGGTTGTGATGGTGCAGGTCCACTACATTATCTCCTTCAAGCTTCAGTTCCACCATCTTTGGTTAGATTGTTCCAATCCCTAGTTCTTGAGCCCCAAATCTTGTTGTGTTCATCCAAGAATCAGAAATCTTGATGTATGAGATCCTGTAGTGCTATCTAGAGAAGAACTTGTTGTATCCCACATTTGATAATAGTGGAAGAGGATTTGGGTGGCTTCGGCCCGTGGTTTTTCCCCTCAAGTTGAGGGGTTTTACACGTAAAAAATCTGGTGTCTCTTTGTTGATGATTGGTGCTGTCCAGAAACTTACTCCTACCACAAGACACTATGCTGAGGAGTGTCTTGCCTGCTGAGTAACATTTTTTGCCTCCATATATGTTACTGCATATGTTTCCTTCCATGCTAAGCAACGATACTTGAATTAGTACATGATGTGGTGCTGATATTACTTGTTTCCGCTGTAGTTCAGTTAACCACAAGTGCATTTGTGTGCTAATTCCCAGCACCCCACAAAACCAAAATCTATAAAGTCAATCACGAGGCATAGCTTGTAAACATATGCACGCATCAAAAAAAGAACCTGGATACTCTCTCTCTCTCTCCTGCATGGCTCCCACGACATGTCAGGATTCGACGAGGCAGTATATGTACCAGTAGTAATAGTGGAGCCACAGTGTCAAGCCCAGCCCCAACTCCATAATTTCCAGCGCCACCAGCCCAAAGTTTGTTCACCTCTCTTCGACCCGGTTCTATGGTGCATCACCTGCCTCCCGTGGCGGTCAGGTTTGGAGGGAGTGCATGCTTCACTCCGTTGGGGTGGCCATATTTTCATGCCTGCAAGAAAGAGAGAGAGAGCTTGCTAAGAGCATGGTTAATAATATAGTCAGCTGCTGGCTATATAATCTTGCCACATCATCTATGGTCAGCCTTATAGTCGACAAGTACAATAGATGCATATAAGTTTGTACTACTTTGTTGATACATGACCAGGGCCGTGAAATTCGGGGCCTCGGGAGAAAACCAAAATGTGGCCCAAAATTTTGACAATTCACGTAAAGGAATAATTAATATGTGTAAAGAATACTCTCACTTTATTATATAATTTCAAGTCTGCTTTATTTCTACCTTATTTAGGCATATTTCAACACTAATGCTAGAAGGTAAAAGGATTGCAAAGCAATGAACGGACCTCATGTCCTACCAAAAAGGAGCATCCGTCTAGTATTTCTTGAAACAAAATCTTCAATCATATCTTCATACTTTATCTTCTCCAAGACATCGTTTTCAAGTGCTATTGTCGCCAACCCATTCAGTCTTTCTTGTGTCATAGTAGAACACAAGTAGGACTTCAATAATTTGAGTTTATATAAACTCCTTTCCGCAGATGCAACAGTTACAGGAATGGTCAATAAAATTCTGTATGCAATAATAGCATTAGGATAGATTGTCAAGCGCTTCTTCAAATAATTCAGAATGTCAAGAGGACCCATAGATTTCTGAAGTGAATCCTGTACGAAAATTAGCTCACAACACAATTCAAGTCCATCAATATCTGTATGTTCTCCACTCTTAAGTGAATCTTCAAGATTAACACAAGCATCCATCAAACTCTTGTCATCTAGTGATCGCAGCCTATCTGAAGTAAACAAGAAACCAAATATCTTTTCATAACCCTCGTATTGTTCAAATCTCATGGTAAGTGAAGTTATAGCTTGATCAACAACACGTATAAAATAATTGACCCTGAATGACTCCTCTGCAGATTGTGAATCAATAGATGCTTCATCTTCGCCCTCATCAAATTGTGTTTTCCTTTTGATTTTACACTTGGTGCGGAACTCTGGATGAATGTCCATCTCCACTGCAATTTTTTTTGCAGCTTCCAATGCTTTTGAAAAGCCAGTTTCTCTGTACTTCTTGAAAAAGGAAGGCAAGCTTTTTACGGATTCAATTGCAATATCAATAATCATATCCTTTGACTGTAACTCTTTGCTAATCAAATTAACAGCAGATAATATTTCATAACAGATGATTATTGATACTAAAAAGTCAAAGCCACCAAGTTCATTTTCTGCCAATGATTGAGCTTCACTTTGTGTCGATGAATCTTTATCACTTTCAGCCACTTGAAGTAAGGCCTCCTGTATTTCCGGTAGCTGAAACCTTATAGCCTGAACACTATCAACACGACTCTCCCAGCGAGTAGATGACAATGCCTTGAGTGTCAATCCTGGTATGTTATCTTTCAGAATTTGCCATCTCTTAGTAGAATTAGCAAATATTGTATAAATACGCTGAATAACTCCAAAAAATTTTGTTGCTTTACGACAAGACTTTGCCATATCACATAGTGCCAAATTCAGATTATGACAACCACAAGCCGAATAAAAAGCTCTTCGGTTTACTTCCAGTACTTTGTTTTGTACCCCTTTATTTTTTTCCTTTCATATTTGACCCATTATCATATCCCTGTCCTCTCACATTGTCCACATCAAGGCCAAGACTCTTCAATTCCTTCAGCAGAACATCAAACAATCCTTGCCCAGTCGTATCATTCACATCCAAAAAACCTAAGAAGGATTCTTCAATGCAAAAAGAACGTGAAGATGCATCAACATACCTAATTATCAAAGACATTTGTTCTTGGTGGCTTGCATCAGGAGTGCAGTCAAGTATAACAGAGAAGTATTTTTCTTCTTTCACCTTCTCAATGATTTTTGACTTGATTGCAACAGCAAGCAAATTGATTAACTCATTCTGTATGGAAGGACCAAGATAATGATCACGAATTTTATCATTGGTGATGTGATAAACATGCTCTTTGATAACTGGGTCAAATTCAGCCAACATTTGAACGAGTCCTAAGAAATTGCCATTGTTGTCTTGGTACAACTTGCTATTACTACCACGAAATGCTATATTGTGTTCTGCAAGAAATTTTACAATCAAGAGGATTCGGAGCAAAACTTTTCTCCAATGTTCCTTTTCCTTCGCAAGTTCTCGCTGAGCAATTTTGTCAATTGTTTGATTCTTCTCTAACCTAAGATGCATGTCATACCATGTAGTCATATTTGTGACATGTTCTTTGCTAGTTTCATGCTCTTTAATTCTATGACCAATATGAGCCCAGTCACTGAAACCATCATTTGCTAACTGCCCTCTCACCAACCCTTTTCTTAATAATTTGCAGCAAAAACAAAATACTTTGTCAAGATCTTTGCTGTATACAAGCCATTCTCTATCACACTTCACTCCATTTGAGAGAACTCTAGTGTATGATAATGCAGAAAACCTTCTAGACAATTTGTCTTTTTCACCATGTTCAATAGACGTGTCTCTTTTAGGACCTTTTTGCACCAAAACATCTATCATTTTTGAATCAAGTGCATCCCAATTTCTTGGATCAAATATATCAAACGGAAAAGGACATTTGATGTCATCAGCAATATTATCATCATCGCCGGTATTAGCATTATCACCTTCATTGGCAGTATCAACATCATCACCTCCATCGGCGATATTACCATCACCCCCTTCATTGGCAATATTACCATCATCAATTTCTGCATCAAGAGTCTCAACCTCTGCTGCATTATCATCAAGACCATCATCAACATTAAAAATCTGTAGTTTGATTTTCAGAATTATGTTGGGGCCCTTTCACCAAATATATATCAAGGGAACCCGCTAGAGATTGAGCCTCAAGTTTGAGTTTTTTTTTCTTACGCTTTGCAGCACCAGATTCATGCTTCCTAATTCTAACAGACATGATGAAGATTCAGGAACACAGAACCTAACAAATTATAAAAGTTATCATTGATCAAACAAAATATATTTAGTTTCTAATAGTAACGGTCGTCGGATGAATAGATCATCCAAACACAAAGAAAATGAATTGAAAATAGAACCTTGCACTTGGAGATTAAAACACGGTCTGTAGTTTGGCCTGGATGTGTTCCTCGATGGCTCGATCCTGATTGAAACAACAAACGGAACCGCGGTCACACCTGTTGCGGCTTCACACAGCAAGACGACCAGCAATGGGATTAGATCGGAGGTAACTACCTCGGCGCCGGCTGACTGCCAGGGCCAGGGCCTTCTTCAATGCCCGATCACCGCTCGCGAGACCTAGATGGCAGTTCGCTGTTTGTTCGTCTGCAATCGCTGGAATCAAGCGATTCGTATCCAATCTACCGGTCGACCTATTGGGCCTCCAACATTATTTTCTGTAAATATGTTATTTGGGCCTCTAGCACTAGCAGACCTAGACGCTTTGCAGTCCTGGAAGCCTAGCAGATTAATCAAAGACACCATGTAGTCACGTACACACATACTTTAGTTTCCTTTTCCGGTTTTTTAGCGATCTTTCAACCGAAGGGAGGCAACGTACGAAGGGTTTTTTTCTCTCGATGGGGGCCCCACGATTTTGGGGGCCCTGTGCGATCGCTCACCTCGCTCCCCCTCATCGACGGGCATGGGTGGCCTTGGGTTTAAAGGTTTCGAGCTTTTTAACCTAGCTATGTTGGCAAAACAGGCATGGCAACTTTTGCAGGAACCCACCTCTCTCAGTGCCAGACTACTAAAGAGCATATATTATCCGAATGTGGATATCCTGCAAGCCTCTTTGGGGGGTCATCCGAGCCAAATATGGAGAGCAGTAATTGAGGGCCGTGACGTCTTGAAACAGGGGCTGATACGGCGAGTCGGAAACGGTGCTACTATTAACATATGGACAGATAATTGGCTCCCAAGAAAAGAAATGCTCCGGCCTTGTGGGTGCATCTCGGCGAACCCACCGCAGCTTGTGTCAGAATTGATAGACCCAACTTCATCTACCTGGATCAAGCAAAGGGTGAACGAGGTCTTCATGCCAATGGACGCAAATATCATAATGGGCATTCCTCTCTGTACTCGTAATGTAGACGACTTCTGGTCGTGGAACTTCGAGCCCAAAGGCACCTTTTCAGTTAAATCAGCGTATAGAATGCTCTCAGAAACTAAACAACGCCGTGAGGCATGGCTTAATGGGTCACCAGGAACGTCATCAGCGCAGTCAGAGGAAGGGATGTAGAAGAAACTTTGGAAAACTGAAGTTCCTGGCAAAGTCCGGATGTTTCTATGGAGACTGTCAAAACACTCCCTACCCACCAAGGACGTGCGAGCCCACCGCCATATGACGACGTCTAGCAGCTGCGGGCTATGTGGGATGCCGGATTCGTGGAAACATTCATTGATTCAATGCACAATGTCCAGATGTGTATGGGCTTTGGTGGATAAGGAACTTGCACATAAAATGATGGCGCTGTCAGAGCCTAAAGCAAGGCAATGGCTGTTTGCGCTTATTGATTCCTTCACACATAACGAGTTTGTCCTCCTGTCGATTACATTGTGGTCAATCTGGCACACGAGGCGCAAGGCGATCCATGAGGGGATTTTTCAGAGTCCTCAAGCAACACAGACTTTCATCAACAGATACCGTGACGAGCTTAATGTGATCCGCTCGACAGCAAGACAAACAAATGCACCTAATGCTCCATTGGGACCGCAGCGACCAAAGGAGCCTCCGCCGGGGTATGCAAAAATCCATGTTGACGCTACAGTACGACCGGGGCGAGGTGGGTCAGCATCAGCAGTTTGCCGTGATTCAAACGGAAATTACCTAGGGAGTTCATCCCTAGTGGTGGAGGGAGTGGACGATCCGGCTTGTCTGGAAGCTCTGGCATGCAGGGAGGCAATGTGCTTGGCAGAGGATCTTCTTATCAACAACTACATAGTGGCCTCCGATTGCAAGCAAGTTGTCTGTGATATAAACTCGGGTAGTAGAGGGCAATACGGTGCCATTCTGTCCGAGATTAGTCTTCGACCTACCCTTTTTCAATGCATTTTTTCCTTTGAGTGTCGTGCTGTAAATTATGAAGCACATAGTCTAGCCAGATTCTCTCTTAGAAGGGGACCGGGGCGTCATCTGTGGCTCGGCCAACCCCATGACTCATCTTGTATCCCACTTTCTGTGGACTTTGATTAATAAAGCTGGCTTAATCCTCAAAAAAAACAAAGTGCCTAGGAGCACGTGCTACAGTCGGCTGTTAGTTAAGCCTGCTTCTCTTCTCTCTCTTCTTCTCTCCCCGCCCACTCATCAAAAATATAATATTTAAAGTCTTATAGACAGCCCTACGTCATCCTATTGTACTTGCTCTAATTGGTAACCGCAACTCCAGCACCAAAGCCTACCAATCCACTTTTTTGTTTTGTCTTCTACAAAATAGGAAATTGTTGCTTTGTTATGTAATCATCATATTACATGTCATGCAGATTAGAAATTTGATTACTAGGGTACTTTTACAACATATCCAGTTATGGTTCCATTGTTGTCGCGCGCCAAACCTTCGATGAATTTCTTGAAGAAAATGAATGGATTCTTTTGTCGTGTGCTTCAACCAGGTAAAATCCTATTGGTTGTTCTAATTATACAATCTTCAGAGCCAGTTTTGTGAGCTTGTACAGTATGATTAATATTTTTGTATGGCTTCCCAATAGATGTATTGGAGCTACCTCTTCCTCTTCTACCGTGCTATCTCTACTTCTTTCCCTTCTACTACATAGTGGAATATTTAGTACATCTCCATGCTCATGGTTTTTTGGCATATATAGTCTCTACTAAGTAATTCTCTGTACAACCCAGTTAACTCTGCAAGAGCCACTAAAATATATTTGTAGGCTTGCATAGGAATAATTCATTTTTATTGTTGTTTGGTTATTGTTGCTGGCAACCAATTTCTATAAGCTTTAAACATACGGTAGGATTACACAACCAATATGTGTAAATAGTATTTTGTCCTATTTTATTATGTTTTATGCCAATAAGTATGCAATGTGTTTTCCTGCAATTGGTAACTAAACTTTTTTGCAGGGAGATAACTAAATTTATTCCGTTGCTAAAAAAGTTGAGATGAATTCTATGACAGTGAGCAGAAGTAATTGCTGATGCAAGTGTGACAACCTTGTGTACTGTTTTATCCTGGTCTTGCTTTTATTCTTGAACAACTTCTCTGATCTCCCAATAGATTTGTTGGGTTGGTGTGGTCATCGGGCTTAGTTTACACATCTTTCTATTCTGAATCTGTGCTTATACTGTTTGTCATCTGAAAATTACACTCAATATACATTATGGGACATAATGTCCAGGAAATAATCATCACGTGCAGACATCACTCTGTAATCCTTCCGTTCCATAATTCTTGTCGTGGTTTCAGTTCAAGGTTTTCCTAGGGTACTGCTCAGTAAATTGTTTTACCTCATAAATAGGTAGAACAAGAGCCACAAGAGCTGATTTTATGCACTTAGCTTCATGCGCACCCACTGGATGAAGATATTCAAAATGTGGAGCTTTTAGAAGTTAAATTTTTTGCATATATATTATTGGATTGATGATTGTAAATATTATGAAATATAACACAAATGCATTGTTGCATGGTTCTGTGTTTGAAATTCAAGGTCTGTGTATGGGGGTGGAAGGAAAGGATTGTGAGTCATGCTGCTATCTCTGCCTCCCCAATTGATGCTCACCACTTCTGTCAAGGATTTACTTTTATTTTAGCCCACCAAGAAAAAATGAATTAGTGGCCAATTGTGCTTATCTACTACTGCTTCAAGATTTTTTTTCTTTAAAGGTCTGATAGTACATGTGTAGATGTTTTCACTATTTTTGTTACTACTACTAATTTAGTTACATTTCTCAAAATAAAAGTAAATAATAAAATTTGTATGAACATACAGATCTTATAAATTTGTATTCACGGTAATTTAGTTACATGAATTATTAAACTCTCGAAGAGCATGTAACAATCACAATGTATGTTTCTCATGCTCAAAGGCTATTCCATGCGCCACTATTCTTCCATCCGATGGCAGTGCGGAACTGGATAGGGCCGACGAAGGACGTTAGGGTGACTTCTTCACATCCACACTTTATGGTCCGAAAAGCGATAATTCAACCAGTGAAAACACACGGGCATATTCACCTTATAAAGAATGAGGGTAATGTTATTTTCGACGTTTGTCAGAATTGGATGTAAGAATTTGGCCCGTAGTGGCACGCAGAGCAGGTTTTTCGAAAAAAAATCGCCCAGTGCAACGGCATTTGTACTACGTGCATCCCATCCTGCAAGGCTCCCACGACATGTCAGGATTCGACGAGGCTGTACTATTTATACCAGTAGTAATAGCGGAGCCAGTGTCAAGCCCAGCCCAAGTCCATAATTTCCATTTTGATCGAACTTGTAACAGATACTAATTGACTGAACCCCTAACCAAGAAGGGATAACAGGCTGAAATGACGACGTCCTTACAATATCTCAACGAACTTATAACAAATACTAACTGACTGAATCCCTAACAAAGAAGGGATAACAGGCTGATGAAATTACGACGACCTGACAATCTTTCAACGAACTTGACAGATAACTGACTGAATCCCTAACGAAGAAGGGATAACTGACTGAAATGTTGACCACGACCTTGCAATCTTTTATTTGGAATAATCGAAGAGACTCGGTACTGCTGCTCTGCTGGGCCTCGAGTCATAGGCCTCTCCACCTCCTGTGTACTACAGAGCAAGAAACTCCGGCAGGGCACAGAACCTCACGTCACAGCGGCAAATTGGGCACGTCGTCGCCTTGCAGAACCACATTAAAATGCACCTGCGGTGGAACGTGTGCGGGCACCTCGGTGGCTGCACGGCGGGCTCTCCCTCCAGGCCCTCCAAGCAGATTGGGCACTTGTCCGGCCTGCCGCCGCCGCCGAGCTCCCTCTCCTTGCACGCCATCGGGAGGGCCCGCTCGTCGTGTATGAACTGCCGGTCCACCTCCATCGCGAAGCGGAAGGTGAACCCGCGGGTGGCGCCGTCGCCACACGCCACGCGGACGATCTGTGGCACCACGTTAGTGGGTACGACGTCGTCCCACTCGTCCTGGGTGAGGCGGAGCGCGCGGAGCTGCGGAAGTTCCGCCAGCATCCTGCGCAGCGCCCCGCGGCAGGCGCCGTCGCTCTGGAGCGTGGAGAGGTCTGTGACGATGAACCTGTTGCCGTAGCCGCCGCAACGCCCGAGGTACGGCTGGTCCGTCACGACCGGGGGCTGGCCGCGGCGGCGGAACTGCAGGGACCGCTTCACATAGCACCACACGAGCACCGCGAACTGGTACCCGACGTCGACCGGCGCGGTATCCTCGGAGAACCAGATAGCGGTTGCCTCGACGCGGCGCATGATTACTGGGCCGCCGCCGGCGGCGGCGGCGGCGGCGTGATTGGACATCGCCATCACTAGTTCACTACACCGGATGGCAACCTGGGATCTGGAGTGGCAAAGCTGCAGATGGTTGCGAATCGCGGTGGCGCTATTTGTAGTCGCGGCCGGGCGGCAGTGAGCGTACCGTGACTTTCAGTAGGAGAAGGTTTCGCGCGGGAAATTCGTATTAGCTAGGAAACGAACGCGCCGCAAATGTTTTCATTTTAGGAAACGAACGCGATGCAAATGTTTTTCATTTTAGGAAACGAACGCGCGGGATGCAGCCCAACCATTCTCCGTCTCACACGGATGGGTAGGCTAGCTATACTTGACTCTGTTTCTCCGTTTCGGGCCAACAGGTAAATAGAGATGGCTCCGGCCTTTAGCTTCGCCTTAAGCAAGTTCAATGTGGGCTGGCCATTTGCGCATTCCATTAGCATATATATATTATTACTTCCCAATAGAAAACATATTTTATATATGTAAGAATGA
>NW_024114232.1:0-9184 GCF_003073215.2 Triticum urartu
AATCAGCCAGATATGCGCTCACTGCGTCTCCCATATCATCTTCTGATGCACCGCTGGCGTCGCTGTCGCCATCATTGGCGTCACCTCCACCTTCACCGGCGCCGGCGTCGCCGTCGTCAACCACGACGCCTTCGTCTGCCACGAGCACTACCCCGTCGTCGTCAGAAGTGAAGGCCCTGACCAGCGCATCCACATTGTCCTCAACCCATCGCGCCAGATCGCCCCAGATGGCTTCTGGTGCAGGAGCAATGGTGGCGTCAAAATCGAAGTTGGGGTCAATGTTCCTGAGGTGGCTGAAGACGGAGGAGAACGCGCGCCCGAGCAGACTGCGACTCCTCTCCTCAACAAGTTGGTGAGCCCTCTCGGAACGGTTCTGCAGGCGTGTCACCACATCCCCAAAGAAGCGGAGGTGGCTGGCGTAGTCGTTTGCATGGGGATGAGGAGCATTCTCATCGCAGATATGGCCCATGGCAGTGTTGGCCCTGTTCCTGAGGTCCTCAAGCATGGGGGCGTGCACACGCTCCAACGTCCGCCCCTCAAGCATGTCATCCCTGTTCTGCCGCGCGACGGACTCGGTGTCGGTGACCTGCTGTCGAAGAGAGAGCAGCTCAATGCAGGATGAAACCAGCTCAGCCTGCACCGAGGCCAGGGCTGATGCGGTGACCTCCTCGCGCAGCTCCACCTCGACCAGCCGGGACTTGAGGGCAGCATTCCTACCAGCGGCCCCAGCTTCCACGAGCTTCAGCTTCAGGTTGTTCCTGCTCTCGAGATCCGTGTGAGCCTCGGCCACACGGCGGTCGACCTCCTCCTGGACCCTGACCTCGCGCGTGCCGACGTCATCCTCTGCCTGAGCAACCTGGCGCTCCCTTGTCTCCAGCCGTTCGAGTTCAAGGCCGCGCTCCATGGCTTCTAGCGCCAGCGCCTCCTCGCGCTTCCGGATCTCTTCCTCCTCAGCGGGCGACCCCCTCAACGACGCAAGAGCAGCCCTGCGCGCCTCTACCTGCTGATCCAAGACAACGCTCCTGGCTTGGAGCTCCCACGCACATTTCTCCGCGGCCTCGCGATGGCGGTCAGCTTCCCAAGCCTCCTCCAAAGCTCGGGAGCAGGCCTCACGGGACGCCACAAAGGGAAGCCTCGGCCTTCCTGTTGTCCAGCTCGCGTTGGTGGCGCTCGAGGTTGATGGCCACCTTCAGCTTGTGACACTCCTTCGCCAGCCGAAGACCCTCGGCCTCGAGGCGCGCGTCGACACCCGTGAGTTCTTCACCAAGTCGGCTCATCGCGCCCATCGCCTCCTGGAAGAGCTCATGACGAACGACGCTCCGCCCGCGCTCGAACTCCAACGCACGGCCCACCTCGTCCTCCGCTACGGGGGCTGCAGGCGGGACGTGGAGCCGCGCACCCCCTCTCAGCAGGGGGCTGTGGGCTGGTGCCGCTCCAGGTGCCAGCCTGACCTCACGAGGGGCCCAGGCCAGTCGGGGCCCGCTGCTTGAGGAGGAGCTGAAGACCGAAGCCAACCAGCTGCTGTCCATGACCAGAGGAGGAGTCCGGGGAACGCCTGCCAAGCTCCAAGCTAGGCCGTGGAGGAAGGTCGACGGAGCCGCAGATTCAAAACGCCATGAAGGCAAGCGCACCCCCTCGACCGGCTCGGCTCCAGGCGCAGCATGCAGGCTCAGGATGCTCAAGGCCATCGGGGGTGCAGAAGAAGGCGGGGGTTGCTTCTCTAGGGACTCAACGGCCCTGGCAGAAGGGGTTCTGAAGAGCCAGCGCCAGGGAGGAAAGTAGCAATCAAGAAATCACGAGGTGCAGTACTTACTCGTCGACGGCGATGTAACTTTCGTCGCTTCAACGGCCCGAAGATACCGCTCCCGCTCAGAGATCCTTTCCTCTTGCGGAGCTCCTCAAAGTCCACGCAAAGCTGACCGAAGCGCTGAACGTGGCGGCCAGTATGGGGTGCAACTAGAGAAGTGCTCGAGAGAACAACTTTAAGGGTGCCTGGCTGCGGAGAATAGTCGGGCGCCGTCTCACCGCGACTTCCCAAGGCCTCCGGAGTTTCGGCCTCGGGAGCCGCATGCTGCACCGTCTCAGCGACCGACGTCCCAGAATCACGGGATTCTGAGGACGACGCCCCAGGAGCCCCAGGCGGCGTCCGCACATCAGCACTCGAGTCGCCAGCCTCTGGCGGTGCTCGTCCCCCTCCACCCACATTCGGGACGAGCTCGGCGCCAGCGACGAAGAGGGGAACCACGATGACAAGGTTCTTGCGGGACCCCACCAGGCTGTCCAGACGCAGCCCCCACTCGTCAAAGGGAGGCATGCTCCCTGCGAATTCAGCCTTGTTCTTGTAGTGGTACAACAGACAATTCTTCCCAGGAAAGTCGTCCGACGAAGGGACACCTGTCAGGACCTTGAGCACCGTTTGCCGCATCCCAAGGCGGAGCCCGGACTCCTGAAACCTCATATGGTCCTGACTGCTGAGCAAGGTCCACATCGAGCGAGAATGGCCGCTTCCAAAGCACGGCAGCGACCAACCTGAGTGATCCAAGAGCAGCCGACCGTTCTGTGCCTTCCATAACCTGCATAGCCACAACACCAGCGACTATCGAGAGCTCAGAGCCATTCGAGAAGGACGCTTCGGTCGACGCCCTGAGCGCAACGACCGGGGCTACGGCCGAGGAGGAGGAGGACATGGTGGCGGACACTGGGATGACCGTGGCCCGTGCCAGGAGTGGCGCGACCGGCCTCGTGAGGACCACTGGCAGGATCAGACTCGTGAGGGCGCCTGGAGGGATCAGCCTCGTGAGGATCGCCCTCAGGGCAATGCCGGTCTTCCTCCACTACCGCCACCACCAAGAAGGAATGACGACCACCACCAAGACGAGGGGGCTGGGGGCTTCCAGGAGCCGCGTGCCATCGCATGCATCTTGGGCGGAGCTCAAGCCCCAGCCTCACAGCGTATCTTCAAACAGTTTGCTCATGAGGTGAATGCAGTCCTCCCCAAGCTCGAGTAAGGATGGCAATGGGTCGGGTTTGGATCGGGTTGAACAATATCAAATCCATATCCATATCCATGAAAACAGTCTTTGCCTGCCCATCAAAAAATCCATAGGTGAAAAGTTGTGTCCATGTCCAAACCCGATGGTTATCCATACCCACTGGATATCCATTAGGTCCTCTCAAGGCATATAAATAAGACATAACACCATGTTAACGTAAGCTCTTCCATTATTCACCTCATGGCAGGCTAGGCTTCACTTATAGTAAACATCAACTTATGGCCAATCAGCGTCCACTAACAACCCAATATCATTTAGTATTTTTACTAAAAGATGAGAATGACGAGTGATTTAACGAGGAGATAAAAATAAGGGAAGGCGCTGGAGTATGTTGCGGTGGGGATTGAATGTCAACTAATAGAAGTTACGACAGGGATTATGCAATTTCTTTTGCATGTTTTAGATAACAAAGTGAAAACTTGAAGTGGGACATGTGGTCGTGGGGTAAGGATAGCAGATTTTGGCCCATTAAATCATACTATCGGGTCGGGTTTGGGTATACCCATGGGTACAAGATTAGATCCATGCCCTACCCACGAGCAATCGGGTTGGGTTTGGGCGCTGCCCATGGGCACAAAAGCATATCCAAACCCTATCCATTCGGGTTGGATATCCATGGGTATGCATATCCATGGATAAAATTGCCATCCTTAAGCTCGAGGCCACGCCCCGCTTAGATGGTCCTAGTGTGCCATCACATTCAGCTCAGCAGACCACCTCAAGTGCACGGCTACTGCCGGCGTCCTCCCGATGCTTTGTTCACCCATCATCAGCAACGTGCAAGTCACCAAGACCCTAATCGACGGCGGCGCAGGGCTCAACGTCCTGTCCGTCGAGACGTTCGACAACCTCCAAGTGCCGTATGATCAGATTCAGCCCACCAAGCCTTTTCAGTGTAGTGACCTCGACAGCATCACCCGCTGCGCATCTCTGGTGCAGGTACTGCCTTCAACTGATCTGAATCTTTCTGGGATGGCCGCAGATACCACATAGCACTTTCTCCGCATTCTAGATCTCTCTGCAATCGAGCCTCTACTAGATCGGTGCTCACCATTCATTGAGGTTTCATTTTTGTTGCCTGCCATATACTCAATTCTCTGTTTATTCCTCGCAGGTATTCGTCTGATCCTCACTGTTATTGTGTCCTTTCACTTTGCTATATGAGCTAATTATTAGTTCTTCTGTCTTGCTCTCCAAGGCATTGGACTCTCCGGCCGTCTCTCAGCTGCAGTGAGTAGCGGATCATCACAGTCCACCGTGCGAAGAAGAGATGCGTGTTGTCCTCCAGTCATTCGAAGCAACGCGTACTAGATTGCTTTCCTTGCGACGTGCACCAGGCGGTAGTGCGTTCATTGTTTCGTTGACCCCCACTGGTTAACTATCGTCCACTTTCAGTCTCTTGCCATGGCCTCTTACCACGTAATAAGGACTGCTGTGCTCGGTACCTGGTTTACGTAGGTTACGCCAGTACAGAGCGTAGCTCAGTATGTAGAGATGACTTGCCAAGTGCACGCGCGACGTACGATCTTCTCTTCTAACTTGCCGGTATGCTTGAGTTGAACATTGGCCGCTCGCGTGGTAGGGCGTCGCTGGATCTGTGTGCGTATATTGAGTTGGAGTGGAGAGAGATCGGCCTGTGTCCTCCCTCTCTCCTGTCGCTGGAGCTCGCGCAGGGTGTTATTGTTTGGGTCGGCGCTCTCATAGCTTCTGGCTGCGCGGTGCCGAGAGGTGATATAGCTTCGCGCTCAGGCACTACTTGTTGGGAGGTGTGATTCTACACTTTAGTGCCTTGCGTACTTTTCTGCTCAGTTGTGTAACCGCCACTATAGTAGGATCGCATGGTTGCGCGAGCAAGTAGCTTATTACTGTCAGCTCTTAGCAGCCATTGTATTGGTCTATGATCAGTTTCGATTGCTGTCTATTACTTGTTTTACAGTGTCTCGGTTCGTTGGTGCAGGTGATAGAAGTTGCATCACAGGTTAGTCTCAGTCTTAGCTTTACGGTAAGCACTAGCGGACGTCACCCTCCATCTCTCGACGAACTGCGCGCCCACCTGGCGTTGTTCCCACCCAGGCAGAGGGTGGTGAGGATGCACGTATAGTTACACAACTCGATCACACATGAGATTGGCATTTTACTCTAGCAGCGCAACATGTTCCACTCTTCCGTGCTTACAACGGCCGCGGCCATTATTCTCACTATGTGGCTGCAAGCGCTTCTATGGTCTCGTCTCTAGTCGAGGATAGAAGAGTCAGGTTGCGTCTCGTCAGGATCGACGGGTCAGCGTCGACTCTGTTAGCTGGTCATCTTCAGTGTGCGCTTTGTCTCGTGTGGCTGTTTCTTTCATAGCGGCTGAGGTGTGACCTCGCAGTGGAGCGTGGCGCGTTTAGCCTTTGAGCTGGAACGAGTGGGAGCGTCGTGGTAGCAGGTTGCAGCGTGTAGTCGATGCGCATGGAAAGACCCGCAGTCCTGGCGGAGGTGTGCGGACGGCGAGGTCTCAAGGAGATCCACTCGTGGCGCCCCGCGGCCTCATGGTAGGTGCTCGCGCTCTCGCATTCTGTTCGCGTTTGACTAGGCGTCCAGATGGCATAATAGTGAGGGCACCCTTAGCGTCGGGCGGCATTCCTTTTGCTGCCCAGACTATCCACTCCATTTCACTCTCGGTCACGGTGTATTTGTATCATTGTTCTCATTTTTTAGCTGGAGAGCCGGTTAACTGCAAGCGTTGTGTTGTCTCCTGCTACATCATTCCATTCCTCTCAGGTCACGCGCGGGGTCAGCTTTGCTCATTCTGATCGTGTGTGCTATTGTTTCTAATCCATTTCTCTTGTTTCTTGTCTAGTGTCGTACCTTGCTGGGGGTTCATTTTTGAGCCTCGGCTGCAATTCGTCCGCTCAAATAGCCGTCCTGTGTGGTTGCCGAGCTAAGATAGGCGGAACCCACGAGTACGATGGCGAGTTTTCACGAGCCACGTAGTGGATCGGTGATTCAGCTACCGCCTTTGTGTTTATGCATATCACTCGAGCTAGGTATAGCTTTCTGTGCACGTTAATCGTGTATCATATGCACCTATCCACCCTGCTTGGATTGTCACCAGTCGCGGGCGGAGCCGGCCGAGAACCCTCTGCTCGTTTTTCTTTCCGGTGCGGGACTCTTTCTAGACGTGTTATCCGTTGTTCAGTTTGTGAGGATTTAGCTAGGTCAGTAGGCGTCCTTATATCGATGGCAGACTCAATGGTCCCGTGCCTCCTAATATGTGGTGTGCCAGATCATTACACGTATTTGTGGCTTTGCGGCTCAGTCATGTGTGTTCCTGTGCGTGTGACCGGTCTCCCGTAGTGTGTATCGTCACCTCCGGTGCCCATGTTCGCGTGCCTGGGGCTTTGGCCAATGTCGCGAGTACTCTGGGAGATTCGCTTCGGCGCGGTTGGTTCTGAGGCCTACTCGCTCAGCAAGACCACAGCCATACAAGAATCAGACCAGGCGCAACCGCCTTGAGGTAGGGCCTCATGTGAGTCCCGCGCTGGCTCACGAGTGCCCAGACACACCTCGTCTAGCCCTGCCGTGCAAGCCACGTGTCAGGGCGGGGTGTACATGCCCGGGGCTCTCCGCAGTAGGGAGTCCCCTCCCACGTACCAGTGGAAGCACCATGCTCCGCGCTGGCAGTCGACACTGCCGAGGAGCGGCTATGCCCAGTGCAAGTGGAGCGCCCTATGTCCGTGCTGGTGATAAAACTGAGGAGGCCTCACGGCCGTTCACCTCAGGGAGCTCGGACTCAGGATGTTGGACAATAACGCAACACGCCTCCCTCAGGGAGAGCGCGAGGGGGATGGACAAGGCAGCTGCGCAGTACGGTCACGCCCGAAGAGAAACATTGCGACCTCCCTAGTACTCGGACATGGATCAGCTCGCTGCCTCCCAAGACAGAGCATACATCAAAATGCAAGGTCGTTTGCCACGCCTCACGGAGGACTCAAAAACTGCGACTCCAAACAACTCAACACCAAGAAGACCTAACAACATGACACGCTAAGCCCTCAACTCCCATATCGGTCTGTCATGAGTACTCCCGGATCGGCAAAAAGCCACGAGCGGATATGAGAGTACACATGGCCCCACCGGAGGCTCCCAGGGCCCACCGTGAGCAGCTAGAACTAAGACCAACCATCTAATCTCCTTTCCACAAGACTGTTTGCGCGTCCAAGGGGGACTCCTGAGCATCGACTCAGGAGCCTAACTGGTCAGTAGCCCCTCATCCTTGGGTCGTCCTGGTCTCCTGGTGGTCCAACAGCGGTTGTAGGTATGCGCGGGGCCGGGGGCTCTGCCGACGTAGAACATAAAGCAAATAGGAAGAAAATCACAAAATCTCAAAGCAAATATTACAAGACATATTGTTCTCCGAATACCAAACACAAGTTTAAACGCCTCCATGAGGCACGCTACATGCTGCAGGAGTTTCAACAGGAAAGAAGCGCAAGCCAGTCATCCCTCGATACGCTGCACCTACAGAGGTGCCCCCTCCTGGGTGGCGTCGTCTTCACCTGCACCACCGTCGAAGGCGCGGGGGCGAAGGCGTCGAACTTCTCCAGCAGGGCTTCCACCTGACCCTTCACGGCTGGGCGGCAGCCGCACAACGCTCCTCGTCCACAGGCTCCAGCAGCTCGTCAAGGCGGGCGGCAGGATCGCGAAGATGGAGGTGGCTGAAGACGCGCGTCCGCAGGCTGAAGAAAGGACGCGAGCCTCTGCCTCTGCCATGGGGCCGATGCCACGCACGACTTCCTCACGCACTCGACCAAGTAGGGAAGCAACTGGGCTGGGGCCGTCCTCATTGGTGGCCAACGGCTTCTCCAAGCCCTTCTCATAGAGTGACTTCAAGGGCCCTGCGAGACCTCTTCTCCAGAAGCACGAAGGCCGCGTGGTCCTCGGCCAGAACCTTCGCCTTGGCGTCAAGATCGACCCCCTTCGCCTCCACCTTCCGCTCCAGCTCCTCCAGCCGGCTGCGTTCAGTGGCCTGCGCCTTCGCCAACTCCCCCAGCTCGGCGTCGCAGTCCTTGATGGCGTCCTCCCGGGCCTTCATCTCCTCCTCCTTTGCCTGACGGCCGCGCTTCCTCTGCGCGATACACAGTATTCTCCAGTGGCGATCGCTAATAGTTTTTCGAGGGTAGAGTATTCAACCCAAATTTATTGATTGACACAAGGGGCAGATATATCTCAAGTATTAGCAGCTGAGTTGTCAATTCAACCACACCTGGAAACTTAATATCTGCAGCAAAGTGTTTAGTAGCAAAGTATATGATAGTAGTGGTAACGGTAGCAAAAGGTAACAGTATGTAGTAATGTTTTTGGTATTTTGTAGTGATGATAGCAATAGCAACGAAAGTAAATAAGCGAAGAACAATATATGGAAAGCTCGTAGGCAATGGATCAGTGATGGAGAATTATGCCGGATGCGGTTCATCATGTAATAGTCATAACCTAGGGTGACACAGAACTAGCTCCAGTTCATTGATATAATGTAGGCATGTATTCCGAATATAGTCATACGTGCTTATGGAAAGAACTTGCATGACATCTTTTGTCCTACCCTCCCGTGGCAGCGGGGTCCTTACGGAAACTAAGGGATATTAAGGCCTCCTTTTAATAGAGAACCGGAACAAAGCATTAACACATAGTGAATACATGAACTCCTCAAACTACGGTCATCACGGTAAGTATCCCGATTATTGTCACTTCGGGGTTAACGGATCATAACACATAATAGGTGACTATAGACTTGCAAGATAGGATCAAGAACACTCATATATTGATGAAAACATAATAGGTTCAGATCTGAAATCATGGCACTCGGGCCCTAGTGACAAGCATTAAGCATAGCAAAGTCATAGCAACATCAATCTCAGAACATAGTGGATACTAGGATCAAACCCTAAAAAACTAACTCGATTACATGATAGATCCCATCCAACCCATCACCGTCCAGCAAGCCTACGATGGAATTACTCACGCATGGCGGTGAGCATCATGAAATTGGTGATGGAGGATGGTTGATGATGACGATGGCGACGGATTCCCCTCTCCGGAGCCCCGAACGGACTCCAGATCAGCCCTCCCGAGAGGTTTTAGGGCTTAGG
>NW_024114233.1:0-25966 GCF_003073215.2 Triticum urartu
CCAAAAAATTTATGAGAATTATTTGGGAATTTTAGGAGTGAAAAAAATATAGGTTGCTTCACGACCTAGGGTTTCAAGGGTTATTCCTTTATCAGCAAAGGAATATTCCCAATAAAAAGAATATTGGGCTAGGTCAAGGATGGAAATGACATGATCTTGGGATGCTGATGAGGGTGACAAGGCACTATAAAACCTATGAAGACATGATCTTCCCAAGTTTCAGAACCACATAGCCACGGAAAAGCAAAACAAAACAGGAAATCCCAGAAAATCAAAGGAAAAAGAAAAGGGCAAAAATCCAGGCTGTTACAAACCTTCCCCCCTTAAAGAAATCTCGTCCTCGAGATTTGGTTGTTCAGGGTTAAATAATTTTCCTGACTTGAAGAAACCGTTTCCAACTCGGGTTTCTTTTATTCACAATATTTCCACTGAATTGGATCTGACTGACTGTCTTGATCTGGGTGGTTTGCTTCTGGATCTGACATCTGACAGGACTTACCTCATATGTTCCTGTTTATACTGACTCAAATTTTCTTTCATATTGGGCAAGCTGGCATCCGAAACATTACGGACATACTTGTCCTTCTTGATATTGATCCTTGTTGGAAATGATATTCTAGTATCGAGTACCGAGAATATTCCACGGAGTTGGGGAATATATCTTCCCGTGGAACAAAGAATCTCTTCTATCCAGGCATCGGATTCCTTGAATATAACATGCCTTCTGGTTCCAAAACAGTGATGTGGATCATATCTTTTGCTAACGGATGCTGACATCTTGCAGAGTTTTTGACTTATCTTGACTGGCTTCACAGTCTTGAGTATCCAAGTTGTACCAAAGGTTTGACTGTCGCTTGTCGTGACTGATAGAAGTCACCATCTCCTGATGATAAGATTTGCAGACTTGACTGGCGGTGATCTTGGCAAAGAATCCCATTCACACAGGCTATTCTTTTAATTGCTTCCCCTATGCGAGAGATAACTATCCTCAAAGTATATGTTTTCACACTGATTCTTCATTTTTGCCAGTATCTCCCTGGGAATAACAGTCTGTGCGATGCTCCATCGCGGGTGTTGAGGTCAATATATTGAGCTGTGCATGAGTCTGACCGGACACAGGTATTCAATGCTGACAGTTCTGAGCATCATGTGGACTGAGCTGGTTGCCTCGCTATGAGGTCCTTACCACAATGGAGTATACCTCTTAGGTGGATCTTTGCTTGGGTTTTGCCGTGGAATAAGACGGTCTTGGCATCCACATTTTTCACATAATAACGCATACCTGTATTGTTGGTCTTGCTCTTTCATTATTACTTTCTTCATCTGGATCCTCAACTGAAAGAGCGGGGCCTTATATATATCCTTGATTATTTTCACGGCCCTGAATACGGTTACGTACAATATTTGGCAATCATACCATGGCCAGGTTCATGTTTTGAGCCTCGGTATATTTATCCGGGTCACGTGTGGTTATACAGATCTCAATACTATTGTGGATTATGTCGGACAGTGATAGGGTTAATAACATCATATTGTTGGATGTGCGGGACTGATCTTCATAATCACTCCAAGATTATTGTCCCGATGTTGTCTTTCCTTCAAGCTTGTTGATTATGGCATCACCCCCTGATTTTTGTTTCTTGAATAACTGGTGAGGTTGTCGGATGTGTACTGTGAATTCTTCCTTGTGCGAGAGACTTGCATGGGCTTGACGGCATACTGAATGAACAAATATCTGATTCTCGAGGCATACCTTTGTTCTGACTCATTTTTGTTTAGACCAAATTGTCGCAGATCTGCCATTTGGAAAACACTGTCATATGCTGACAATTCATAATTAAATGCCTTGTACCAGCATCGTACTGAAGAAGATTGGGCAGCTTGCGTTGGAAGCCATCGGGATACCGTGCTGATGAAGACTGGATGGCTTATGCTTGAAGCCTTCGGTGGATATCTTCTTGAGGAAAAACGGGGTATCATACCTCATAAGCTTCCCCCCTTAAAGAATTTTCTAGGGATGACTCCGTACCTTATGCCAGAAGCTTTTGCGGTATTTTATTGAGAAGACTGAATATCTTGCATGGGATCCATTCGTTCCCTACAGATGCAGACTGGGAACCTTATCTTTGTACACTTCGTCAATAAATTGTGGAGAAGGACGAGACTGATTTTCTTGGTGAATGGAATGTCATATATATATTTTTGGCAGTCCGGCAGCTGATTACTTATATGACAAGAATTGTCTGACTGTCCTTACTGGATTCATTGTGCATTGGGACTGACTTCTGGGTGTCGCAGTTTTTATTGTGACTTATGGCCCATTCAATCATTGTGCATAGCCCATACCTTTGACTTGAAATGCACGGTTAATCCAATTTTGTCCTCTTTCTGATTTACTCTGCTATAAAGTGTATCTCTGACAGGTACTTGGTTGCTGAAAGTCTGATCAAAATACAATTTGTATCTGGACGGATGTTTGCAATACAATGTTGTCGGCTGAAAACCTCATTGCTTTTAACTAAATTTCTTGTATACCTATACTGCTTCGGCTTCTTCTGATCCGGTGTCGGTCGAGGGGTAATTTCCATAAGGGGGTAACACTGAGGATTCAAAACAAAGAAGCACGAGAAAACAATTTATTGCAACAAAGCACACAACAAACAAGCTACAAAGCTGCTCCACACAGGCACACACAACATGATACTACAACAGATGCACATGCACTACGCGAAGGACTCCACCCTACACTTGAGCAAACGCTCGCGAACTGACGAGGAAACTAAGGTAGTAGCGAGTGGAGCCGCTAACTCTAAAACTCCGAACGGACGAGGCAGATGATCTGGAGAAGCTAGCAGAGACTGAGGTATAGCGACTGTCAGTGTCAAAACCGGCGGATCTCCGGTAGGGGGTCCCGAACTATGCATCTAAGGCGGATGGTAACAGGAGGCAGGGGACACAATGTTTACCCAGGCTCGGGCCCTCTCGATGGAGGTAATACCCTACTTCCTGCTTGATTGATCTTGATGATATGAGTATTACAAGAGTTGATCTACAACGAGATCGGAGAGGCTAAACCCTAGAAGCTAGCCTATGGTATGATTGTTGTTGTCCTACGGACTGGAACCCTCCGGTTTATATAGACACTGGAGGGGCTAGGGTTACACAAAGTCGGTTACAAGGGAGGAGATGTACATATCCGAATCGCTAAGCTTGCCTTCCATGCAAAGGAGAGTCCCATCTGGACACGGGACGAAGTCTTCAATCTCATATCTTCATAGTCCAACAGTCCGGCCAAAGCATATAGTCTGGCTGTCCGAGGACCCACTAATCCAGGACTCCCTCGGTAGCCCCTGAACCAGGCTTCAATGACGATAAGTCCGGTACGCAGATTGTCTTCGGCATTGCAAGGCGGGTTCCTCCTCCGAATACTCCATAGAAGATTTTGAACACAAGGGTAGTGTCCGGCTCTGCAAAACAAATTCCACATACCACCGTAGAGAGTATAATATTTCCACAAATCTAATCTGCTGACAACTTTTCATAACGTGACATCATGCCACGGCCCCGGTTATTATTCGAACCATTTTTCTCAACCAGCTACTACACATACTGCGAGGCGGTTTTCTTGGCATGTCTTGTCGAAGCAGAGATCACGTCCCCTTATCACAGGATTCTCATCAATACGGGTGTGGGTAACCCAACCGCGCCATCAATCACGACGCTTGGGGAATAAGCGAGTTTTACCAGGCAAGTGGGGAGGCACGCAGTTTCTACCGCCCTTATAAAGGGATAAGGACTCCTCTTTTTTACCCACGCCTTCTTCCTCCCTGCCCATCCATTCTCGTGCACTCGATCTCCAGCGCCCAAGTTCGCATCTTTCTCCGCAAAAACACTCCGAACATGTCCAGAGCGGGAGGCAAGTGGATGGCCTCCTCTGTCACGGAGGAGAACATCACGAAGCTCCAGGAAGCCGGATACCTGGCCGCAGATATTGCGCACCAGCTCCCAGGCGCGGGGCAAAATGTTCCTACCCCTGAGCCCCACGAAAGTGTTGTATTCCTTACCCATCTCGTCCGCGGGCTGGGATTTCCCCTCCACCCATTCGTTCGCGGGCTCATGTTCTACTAAGGGCTGGACTTCCATGATCTGGACCCCAATTTCATCCTCAATATTTCGGCGTTTATCATCGTGTGCGAGGCCTTCCTCCGCATAAAGCCCCATTTCGGCCTGTGGCTGAAGACCTTCAATGTTAAACCGAAGGTGGTAGTCGGCCAGCAAGTGGAGTGCGGAGGCGCCATGGTGGGAAAAATGCCCAACGTCACCTGGCTCGAAGGCTACTATGTGGAAACCGTAAAGGGGTGGCAATCGGGGTGGTTCCACATCACTGAGCCACGCGACACCAACTGGACGGCGCCCCCCAAATTCCGATTCGACATCCCCATGCGGCTCACCTCCTGGAAAGAGAAGGGCTTATCTTGGGGTTCATCGGTGGAGCTGACCGGAATCCAGAACTGTGTTAAAAACATGATAAGCAAGAAAATCAAGCTTGTCAACGTGGTCCAGGTCATGCTCTTCCGTCGGATCCTCCCGTGTCAAAGACGGGCATTCAATATGTGGGAGTTCGACTCGACAAGGCACCAGACACTGCGAGAGCTCTTCGACATGACGCACCAAGACATCTGGAGGGTGCTGTTCAAGTCTGCCAAGGTACCTCCTTCTCTTATCGAGGACCGCGGACTCAGCGCAAAGCGCACTTCGTCAATAAATTGTGGAGAAGGACGATACTGATTTTCTTGGTGAATGGAATGTCACATATATATTTTTGGCAGTCCGCCAGCTGATTACTTATATGACAAGAATTGTCTGACTGTCCTTACTGGATTCATTGTGCATTGGGACTGACTTCTGGGTGTCGCAGTGTTTTAATTGTGACTTATGGCCCATTCAATCATTGTGCATAGCCCATACCTTTGACTTGAAATGCACGGTTAATCCAATTTTGTCCTCTTTCTGATTTACTATTTGCTTCTATAAAGAAGGTTGTATCGGAATCATCGTCCGATAACACCGAGATGCCCACCTCCCACGAAGACAAGGAGGAGGAAGAGGAAAATTCTCCCCATCCCGCCGGCGGGGATAAGAAAAGGAAGGCAGCCCCATCCGGGGAGGCCGAAGGGTCCAAGAAGGGAAGAGCCCTCCTTTCGGACCATTCCACCATGGCCGCGTTCAACGATGAGGAGTGGTTGCCCAGGGACAAGCCCCTAGCGAAGTCGTAAGTATCCGGATACCATAATCGTTCTGGTATATTTTGTTTTATTGTTTCTTATCATGCCAAACATGATCATGCAGCCCACCCAAGGATCGTATCAACGTATCCACTTCGGATGGGTCTCTGGGCCTGTCGGAGATGAACAGTGATTCGCTCCCGACCACCTCCTCCAACCGCCCTACGGACGACGCCGAGGTGTTGTCCCGAAGGGCACCAAGCCAAGGGAAGGTAGTTCTGGGGGCGCCCCAAGGTGACCTCCCAGACGCCGGGCGCATGGGAGGCAAGGCTCCCGTGGGCCCTAAGGACGGGGGCAGCAAATCCGGCCCCCGACCAAATACTACGTCGCAACGTCCTGTGGTTCCAGACTCTGTCGGGCGACCCCTCACAAAGGGGGGCGAGCCGTCTATGCCGATGGCCTCTGTCCATCCAGAGGCACCGGACAACTTGCTGGAAGCGCTTCGTGGCACTTCCATTGATGAAGATCACCGCACTGTCATGAGTGCGGTGGTAGAGAAGGTTCAGTCCGCTAAAAGCGGACTGACTGAAGCCTGTGCCAGCCTCTTAACAGGCTTTGAGGTAAGTAATCAATTTATAAGAAAATGCTATAGCATAGACAGTAGCCCCTGATGCTCTGTTTGGCGTTCGCAAAGAAAGGCCGAACAGAGGATCAAATAATAATCACAGGAGTCTAATCAGAATGTGTCTTATGTGAATAAGCAGGCTTGCTTGGCCGCTGCCGCTCGCACTGCGGAGGTCTCCGCACTGAAGCGGGACCTTGAGCGGTCCGAAAAAGAGCTCGGCCTTACCAAGAGGCAGCTCGAAGAGAACAAAGGTAAGTAATACCCGTCCGTATATTGATAAGGAATAAAAAGGAATGTGGTTGTTAAGTCACAGGATCATCATGAATTTTGCTAGGGGCCATGACCGAAGTGGCGGCCCTGAAGGAGGCTGTCCGAGGCCGAAGACAAAGCGGCCAAGGAGCGCACCGAGCGCGAGAAGCAAGAGGCTCGAGTCGGCGAGGTGCAGCAAGAGCTCCAGGATTTGTCAAAAAATACGAGTCCTTGGAGCGTGACTCTAAGACGCAAGGGTCTGAGCTTGCGAAGGCCCTTGAGAACGCAAAAAATGCCAAGGCCGAACCCACAAGGCCCTCCAGGAGCTTCAGGCGGTCCAGAAGATAGCGGCGGGTAAGGAATTCATTATGCAAAGCAAGCATGTGAAGGAAACTTTCCTTTTACTTACCCGAGTTCGGAGCTCTCCAGGAGCGTTCGCAGATCTTCCCCGCAGTGTGTCCGATGCCGCGGAATTTTACCGGGCCGAGGAAGGGAGCTCGACGGAGAAGTTGTTCTGGTCTCAGTATACTGGGACCGAACATCCGATGCCCTTGAGCGACCAGTTGAAGCAATTGGTCGAGCTCCACAAGGCGGCCGAACAGGCCATGAAGGGCCTCATAGTCCGGATGTGGCCTGGCGAGCCCCTTCCTGGCAGCTACTTTGGCCTGCTGAGGCGGCTTGTGAATGCCTGCCCATGGCTTGAGATCATAAAGCGGTCCGTCTGCATTGAGGGTGCTCACAGGGCTTTTGCCCGAGCGGAAGTGCACTGGGCGAAGATGGATGCCGAGAAGCTGGTGATGGAGGGGCCGCCGGAGGGCAAGGAGCATCACCGCCCTAAAAATTATTATGACAGCGTCCTGAAGGGTGTCCGCCTTATGGCGGAGGAATTTTCTAAGGATGTAATATTTGAATGAATGTACTCATGTGATCCTGTAATATGAAAACGAGTTCGTCTGTGCAATATAACGCTCGTTGATTTAAAATATTACCTTCTCTGCGGCCGTTTATAAAATCTAAGAGTTGGCCAGTTGTCGACTTCTGCCCCCATGTAGCTAGTATTGAGGTGTTCGTGGTAAATCTGATCACTCTTTATCCCAGTTTTAGGTCCTTCGAAGGAGGTGTTCAGCACAACGAACCAGGCAATTGGACTATAAGACTTTATCACTCTCACTTAGCCATAGAAGTCTACAATTTTAAATTTTGGCAAAGCCCCTAGTATTCAGAAGGCCGAACTTGGGGCGCTATGAACGCCTAAATCGGACAAGGCCGACTCCTCGCCTGAAGCGGAAAAAATCTTTAGGGATTTGGGACCTCTCGAAGCGACCAGCTCTCGCCGCATCATGACAGTCAGTTTTCGGCTTTCTCTACTGAGGTGCTCGTCCGGAAGAACCGGGACACAATCGCAGTAGTTCTCCCAGTGCTACCTTAGCCGATATAGCGGAACGTAAGGCACCAAAACATGGGAGCCGGGCAAACCCAACTATTGACCCAAGACATGATTCGGAGCTGATGCATATAATGCAATAAGTTCGGGGTGCCGCACTCTAGAAAGTGTTTGGACTTTTCTTGCCGTGTTATGGGGTACACTAAAGCCCCTGGCGTACTGAACGTACCAGAATGTACGGGAGCAACTTGTCGTGAGTAGACAAACAAGGAAAAAAAGGAAGGTGAAGAAATGTAATAATAAGCTGACGCTGTGCATTGTTATTTATAGGTTACGTCAAAGCGTATGTGTATAAGTAGTACAATAAGCAAAAATAGGACTATCTAACATGTCTGATCCAAGGGCGAACTGCGTGCGGGTATGTAAAACAGGTATAACGATCGGTATGAGAGACCACCTGGGTATTCCCTTGTATGTCAAAGCTTCTTGCTCCCTTGGTGCTTCCCTCTCGTAATGGGTCCAATTATCTAGCTATAGGAGAAGGCCTTCAGAGAATAGTGTCCTGAAAGGAAGATAATCATAAAGGTATACTGGTCCTGAGGCGGTTGAACCGCATTGCGGGATGTGCCATAGCCGTGCCTCTGCCTATACCCAAGGTATCTTTAGTGTGTAGTGATGTACACACGGCGTAAATTTCGTCGCTTGACTGGGACTAGGACGGAGTCCGAATTGCTAGGCGAGCTCTGAACGATCCTGGCCATTCTGTTGCAGGTTATTCCAGACTCGCTTGAATATGTCTGTGGACCTTGTCGCCGAATTGGCGGTTTGCCTCAAAAGGTTGCTTTGCATTTCTGCTGCAAGGGCCGCAATGTGCTCCTCCATGCGGAGCGACCGTTCTGTGTTTCTGTTAACTGTTATAACCCCGCGAGGTCCTGGCATTTTGATTTTGAGGTATGCATAATGCGGTACCACATTGAATATAGCGAATGCGGTTCGTCCGAGTAGTGCGTGATAGCCACTGCGGAAGGGGACGATATCGAAGATTAACTCTTCGCTTCGGAAGTTATTCGGAGATCCGAAGACCACTTCCAGTGTGATTGAGCCCGTGCAACAGGCCTCTATACCTGGTATGACACCTTTGAAGGTGGTTTTTGTGGGTTTGATCCTCAAGGGGTCGATACCCATTTTGCGCACCGTATCCTGATAAAGCAGGTTCAGGCTGCTGCCACCGTCCATAAGGACTCGAGTGAGGTGGAATCCGCCAATGATAGGATCGAGGACCAATGTGGCAGAACCGCCATGACGGATACTAGTGGGGTGTTCCCTATGATCAAAAGTGATTGGACCAGAAGACCATGGGTTGAACTTTGGGGCGACTGGCTCCATCGCGTAGACCTCCCTGAGTGCACGCTTCCGTTCCCGCTTGGGGATATGGGTTGCGTATATCATGTTCACCGTTTCCACTTGGGGAGGAAATTTCTTCTGTCCTGCTGTGTTCGGCGGCCAGGGCTCCTCCTCGTCGTTGCTATGCAGCCCCTTTTCCTTGCTTTCGGCATTCAACTTGCCGGCCTGTTTGAACACCCAGCATTCTCTGTTGGTGTGGTTGGCTGGCTTATCGGGGGTGCCGTGAATTTGACATGAGAGGTCGAGTATGCGGTCCAAACTGGACGGGCCCCGATTGTTTCTTTTGAACGGCTTTTTCCGCTGACCGGATTTAGAGCCACTGAAACCGGCATTGACTGACGTGTCTTCGGTGTTATCGCCATTGTTGCAGCGCTTGTATCTGTTGTGACGTGGCTTGCCGTTGCTGTCTCTGGCCTCCGATGTGCTAGGGTTGCTTACTGTGTTGTTGCTACGGGCCAACCAGCTATCCTCGCCCGCGTAGAAGCGGGTCATGAGTGTTGTGAGGGCTGCCATGGACTTTGGCTTCTCTTGGCCGAGATGTCTGGCAGGCCACTCATCACGGATGTTATGTTTAAAGGCTGCTAGGGCTTCGGCATCCGAACAGTCCACAATTTGGTTCTTTTTGGTTAGGAACTGAGTCCAAAATTTCCTGGCTGACTCTCCGGGCTATTGTGTTATGTGACTTAAATCATCAGCATCCGGTGGTCGCACATATGTGCCCTGGAAGTTGTCCAGGAATGCGTCTGCCAGGTTCTCCCAACTTCCGATGGAGTTTGCTGGCAAGCTATTAGCCAATGCCGAGCTGGTCCTTTGAGTTTTAATGGGAGGTACTTGATGGCGTGTAGATCATCCCTACGGGCCATGTGAATGTGGAGGAAGAAATCCTCTATCCATACCGCGGGGTTAGTAGTACCATCGTATGATTCAATATTCACGAGTTTAAACCCTTCTGGGAATTCATGATCCATTACTTCATCAGTGAAGCATCGGGGGACTGCGGCGCCTCTGTGTCGGGCTATGTCACGACGCAGTTCGTACGAATCTTGTCTGCTGTGTTCGGCCCGGTCGGATTTGCTTTTGGTATATCCGGCATGACGGTCGTCGTCATGTGTTGGGGCGCGCCCTCGTGATTCGAAGATCGATCATTTGTGTCCTGCTTTGTTTCCCAATACGTCTCGCAGGTCCTGCGTGTTACCCCGGGCTTTGCCGTTCTTGTTTGACTGGCGACGGGGTGCGGGCTGGACTTTGGGCTTATATGCCACTTTGTCTCGGCCACGAGGTGGCCGGTCTACCGCATCATACGCTGGAAGCGCAGGCTTTAATGCTTCCTCTTCAAGCTAGGGTAGCAACCTGTGCTTTGGGAAACTTTTGATTGGGCGCTCGAGTTCGTGTTCCTCGGCTGCTAGGACCTCAGTCCATCTATCCGCTAGCAGAACTTTCTCAGCCTGAAGCTATTGTTGCTTTTTCTTCAGGCTTTTTGTTGTGGCAATAAGCCGGTGCTTGAAGCGCTCCTGTTCGACGGGATCCTCAGGCACGATAAATTCTTCGTCGTTGAGGCTCACCTCGTCTTCGGAGGGAGGCATGTAATTGTCATCCTGTGATTCACCGTCTGCTGCCTGTTCCTTGGGGCTGGCTTGCCCATCCTCCTGCTCAAAGCCTGGCTGGAGGGGGTTGTCTTCGTCTTCGGCACTATTTGCAGCGTTATTGTCTCCTGTGCCGGTATCGCTGTTGCTATGGAGGGGTTTAGAGCGGCGCCGATGACTCCGGTTCTTGGATTGCTTCTTGAGGGGATTATCCTCCATTGCCTTATTGCCATCGCTTTCTTTGGGGGTGTCCACCATGTATATATCATACGATGAGGTGGCGGACCAGCGCCCTGTGGGCGGTGGTTCCTGTTCGTTCCCGCATCATCGTCCATACTGTCGATGTCTTCGGAGTCGAAGTCGAGCATGTCGGTTAGGTCGTCGATAGTGGCTACTAAGTGGGTGGTGGGTGGGGAACGAATTTCTTCGCCGTCCGCTTCCCACTCAAGCCGGACATAGTTCGGCCAAGGGTCTCCTGACAAGGAGAGAGGCCGTAATGAATTCAGCACGTCGCCTAGGGGCGAGTGCTGAAAGATATCCGCGGAGGTGAACTCCATGATCGGTTCCCAATCAGATTGGATGGGCATGGACGCGAGCGGTTTGGAGTCTGTGGCCGCGGACGAATCCGAGTGTCTGGCAACACAGGTCTCATAGGAGGTGAAGTCAGTATTCGGCTCTATCGCCGCTGAGTGTGCGACCTCCGTGGAGGGGTCCATCCACCCGTCCTCGGACGGCTCGATCTGTTCCGGATTGAGGGCCGAAGTAATTACAGGTGTGATCTCCCGAACACTGTCCGATAGCAAAGCTAAATCATGCTCATCGTGACTGTGCGGTGTACCTGACATGGGTTCGAATCCGTCGAAGATCAAGTCTCCGCGGATATCGGCGGTATAGTTCAAGCTTCCAAACCTGACCTGATGGCCAGGGGCGTAGCTCTCAATCTGCTCCAGATGGGCGAGCAAGTTGGCCTGCAGTACGAAGCCGCCGAATACGAAGATCTGTCCGGGGAGGAAAACCTCACCCTGGTTCACATTGTTGCCGACGATCAAAGGAGCCATCAAGCCTTATGATGACGAAAAAGTGAAACTCTCAATGGAAGCACCAATGTCGGTGTCAAAATCAGCGGATCTCGGGTAGGGGGTCCCGAACTGTGGATCTAAGGAGGATGGTAACAGGAGGCAGGGGACACAAAGTTTATCCAGGTTCGGGCCCTCTCGATGGAGGTAATACCCTACTTCCTGCTTGATTGATCTCGATGATATGAGTATTACGAGAGTTAATCTACCACGAGATCGGAGAGGCTAAACCCAAGAAACTAGCCTATGGTATGATTGTTGTTGTCCTACGGACTAGAACCCTCCGGTTTATATAGACAACGGAGGGCTATCTTTACACAAGGTCGTGGTCGGTGGGGACTCTATCTTTGCGTGAGAAGGAAGCGAGGAATGTAGAGTAAGAGATAGCCCCTCCGGTGTCTATATAAACCGGAGGGTTCTAGTCCGTAGGACAACAACAATCATACCATAGGCTAGTTTCTTGGGTTTAGCCTCTCCGATCTCGTGGTAGATTAACTCTCGTAATACTCATATCATCGAGATCAATCAAGCAGGAAGTAGGGTATTACCTCCATCGAGAGGGCCCGAACCTGGATAAACTTTGTGTCCCCTGCCTCCTGTTACCATCCTCCTTAGATCCACAGTTCGGGACCCCCTACCCGAGATCCGCTGATTTTGACACCGACATTGGTGCTTCCATTGAGAGTTTCACTTTTTCGTCATCATAAGGCTTGATGGCTCCTTTGATCGTCGGCAACAATGTGAACCAGGGTGAGGTTTTCCTCCCCGGACAGATCTTCGTATTCGGCGGCTTCGTACTGCAGGCCAACTTGCTCGCCCATCTGGAGCAGATTGAGAGCTACGCCCCTGGCCATCAGGTCAGGTTTGGAAGCTTGAACTATACCGCCGATATCCGCGGAGACTTGATCTTCGACGGATTCGAACCCATGTCAGGTACACCGCACAGTCACGATGAGCATGATTTAGCTTTGCTATCGGACAGTGTTCGGGAGATCACACCTGTAATTACTTCGGCCCTCAATCCGGAACAGATCGAGCCGTCCGAGGACGGGTGGATGGACCCCTCCACGGAGGTCGCACACTCAGCGGCGATAGAGCCGAATACTGACTTCACCTCCTATGAGACCTGTGTTGCCAGACACTCGGATTCGTCCGCGGCCACAGACTCCAAACCGCTCGCGTCCATGCCCATCCAATCTGATTGGGAACCGATCATGGAGTTCACCTCCGCGGATATCTTTCAGCACTCGCCCCTAGGCGACGTGCTAAACTCATTACGGTCTCTCTCCTTGTCAGGAGACCCTTGGCCGAACTATGTCCGGCTCGAGTGGGAAGCGGACGGCGAAGAAATTCGTTCCCCACCCACCACCCACTTAGTAGCCACTATCGACGACCTAACCGACATGCTCGACTTCGACTCCGAAGACATCGACAGTATGGACGATGATGCGGGAACGAACAGGAACCACCGCCCACAGGGCGCTGGTCCGCCACCTCATCGTATGATATATACATGGTGGACACCCCCAAAGAAAGCGATGGCAATAAGGCAATGGAGGATAATCCCCTCAAGAAGCAATCCAAGAACCGGAGTCATCGGCGCCGCTCTAAGCCCCGCCATAGCAAAACAGCGATACCGGCACAGGAGACAATAACGCTGCAAATAGTGCCGAAGACGAAGACAACCCCCTCCAGCCAGGCTTTGAGCAGGAGGATGGGCAAGCCAGCCCCAAGGAACAGGCAGCAGACGGTGAATCACAGGATGACAATTACATGCCTCCCTCCGAAGACGAGGTGAGCCTCAACGACGAAGAATTTATCGTGCCTGAGGATCCCGTCGAACAGGAGCGCTTCAAGCACCGGCTTATTGCCACAACAAAAAGCCTGAAGAAAAAGCAACAATAGCTTCAGGCTGAGAAAGTTCTGCTAGCGGATAGATGGACTGAGGTCCTAGCAGCCGAGGAACACGAACTCGAGCGCCCAATCAAAAGTTTCCCAAAGCACAGGTTGCTACCCTAGCTTGAAGAGGAAGCATTAAAGCCTGCGCTTCCAGCGTATGATGCGGTAGACCGGCCACCTCGTGGCCGAGACAAAGTGGCATATAAGCCCAAAGTCCAGCCCGCACCCCGTCGCCAGTCAAACAAGAACGGCAAAGCCCGGGGTAACACGCAGGACCTGCGAGACGTATTGGGAAACAAAGCAGGACACAAATGATCGATCTTCGAATCACGAGGGCGCGCCCCAACACATGACGACGACCGTCATGCCGGATATACCAAAAGCAAATCCGACCGGGCCGAACACAGCAGACAAGATTCGTACGAACTGCGTCGTGACATAGCCCGACACAGAGGCGCCGCAGTCCCCCGATGCTTCACTGATGAAGTAATGGATCATGAATTCCCAGAAGGGTTTAAACTCGTGAATATTGAATCATACGATGGTACTACTAACCCCGCGGTATGGATAGAGGATTTCTTCCTCCACATTCACATGGCCCGTAGGGATGATCTACACGCCATCAAGTACCTCCCATTAAAACTCAAAGGACCAGCTCGGCATTGGCTAATTAGCTTGCCAGCAAACTCCATCGGAAGTTGGGAGAACCTGGCAGACGCATTCCTGGACAACTTCCAGGGCACATATGTGCGACCACCGGATGCTGATGATTTAAGTCACATAACACAATAGCCCGGAGAGTCAGCCAGGAAATTTTGGACTCAGTTCCTAACCAAAAAGAACCAAATTGTGGACTGTTCGGATGCCGAAGCCCTAGCAGCCTTTAAACATAACATCCGTGATGAGTGGCCTGCCAGACATCTCGGCCAAGAGAAGCCAAAGTCCATGGCAGCCCTCACAACACTCATGACCCGCTTCTACGCGGGCGAGGATAGCTGGTTGGCCCGTAGCAACAACACAGTAAGCAACCCTAGCACATCGGAGGCCAGAGACAGCAACGGCAAGCCACGTCACAACAGATACAAGCGCTGCAACAATGGCGATAACACCGAAGACACGTCAGTCAATGCCGGTTTCAGTGGCTCTAAATCCGGTCAGCGGAAAAAGCCGTTCAAAAGAAACAATCGGGGCCCGTCCAGTTTGGACCGCATACTCGACCTCTCATGTCAAATTCACGGCACCCCCGATAAGCCAGCCAACCACACCAACAGAGAATGCTGGGTGTTCAAACAGGCCGGCAAGTTGAATGCCGAAAGCAAGGAAAAGGGGCTGCATAGCAACGACGAGGAGGAGCCCTGGCCGCCGAACACAGCAGGACAGAAGAAATTTCCTCCCCAAGTGGAAACGGTGAACATGATATACGCAACCCATATCCCCAAGCGGGAACGGAAGCGTGCACTCAGGGAGGTCTACGCGATGGAGCCAGTCGCCCCAAAGTTCAACCCATGGTCTTCTGGTCCAATCACTTTTGATCATAGGGAACACCCCACTAGTATCCGTCATGGCGGTTCTGCCACATTGGTCCTCGATCCTATCATTGGCGGATTCCACCTCACTCGAGTCCTTATGGACGGTGGCAGCAGCCTGAACCTGCTTTATCAGGATACGGTGCGCAAAATGGGTATCGACCCCTTGAGGATCAAACCCACAAAAACCACCTTCAAAGGTGTCATACCAGGTATAGAGGCCTGTTGCACGGGCTCAATCACACTGGAAGTGGTCTTCGGATCTCCGAATAACTTCCGAAGCGAAGAGTTAATCTTCGATATCGTCCCCTTCCGCAGTGGCTATCACGCACTACTCGGACGAACCGCATTCGCTATATTCAATGTGGTACCGCATTATGCATACCTCAAAATCAAAATGCCAGGACCTCGCGGGGTTATAACAGTTAACAGAAACACAGAACGGTCGCTCCGCATGGAGGAGCACATTGCGGCCCTTGCAGCAGAAATGCAAAGCAACCTTTTGAGGCAAACCGCCAATTCGGCGACAAGGTCCACAGACATATTCAAGCGAGTCTGGAATAACCTGCAACAGAATGGCCAGGATCGTTCAGAGCTCGCCTAGCAATTCGGACTCCGTCCTAGTCCCAGTCAAGCGACGAAATTTACGCCGTGTGTACATCACTACACACTAAAGATACCTTGGGTATAGGCAGAGGCACGGCTATGGCACATCCCGCAATGCGGTTCAACCGCCTCAGGACCAGTATACCTTTATGATTATCTTCCTTTCAGGACACTATTCTCTGAAGGCCTTCTCCTATAGCTAGATAATTGGACCCATTACGAGAGGGAAGCACCAAGGGAGCAAGAAGCTTTGACATACAAGGGAATACCCAGGTGGTCTCTCATACCGATCGTTATACCTGTTTTACATACCCGCACGCAGTTCGCCCTTGGATCAGACATGTTAGATAGTCCTATTTTTGCTTATTGTACTACTTATACACATACGCTTTGACGTAACCTATAAATAACAATGCACAGCGTCAGCTTATTATTACATTTCTTCACCTTCCTTTTTTTCCTTGTTTGTCTACTCACGACAAGTTGCTCCCGTACATTCTGGTACGTTCAGTACGCCAGGGGCTTTAGTGTACCCCATAACACGGCAAGAAAAGTCCAAACACTTTCTAGAGTGCGGCACCCCGAACTTATTGCATTATATGCATCAGCTCCGAATCATGTCTTGGGTCAATAGTTGGGTTTGCCCGGCTCCCATGTTTTGGTGCCTTACATTCCACTATATCGGCTAAGGTATCACTAGGAGAACTACTGCGATTGTGTCCCGGTTCTTCCGGACGAGCACCTTAGTAGAGAAAGCCGAAAACTGACTGTCATGATGCAGCGAGAGCTGGTCGCTGTTCGAGAGGTCCCAAATCCCTAAAGATTTTTTCCGCTTCAGGCGAGGAGTCGGCCTTGTCCGATTTAGGCGTTCATAGCGCCCCAAGTTCGGCCTTCTGAATACTAGGGGCTTTGCCAAAATTTAAAATTGTAGACTTCTATGGCTAAGTGAGAGTGATAAAGTCTTATAGTCCAATTGCCTGGTTCGTTGTGCTGAACACCTCCTTCGAAGGACCTAAAACTGGGATAAAGAGTGATCAGATTTACCACGAACACCTCAATACTAGCTACATGGGGGCAGAAGTCGACAACTGGCCAACTCTTAGATTTTATAAACGGCCGCAGAGAAGGTAATATTTTAAATCAACGAGCGTTATATTGCACAGACGAACTCGTTTTCATATTACAGGATCACATGAGTACATTCATTCAAATATTACATCCTTAGAAAATTCCTCCGCCATAAGGCGGACACCCTTCAGGACGCTGTCATAATAATTTTTAGGGCGGTGATGCTCCTTGCCCTCCGGCGGCCCCTCCATCACCAGCTTCTCGGCATCCATCTTCGCCCAGTGCACTTCCGCTCGGGCAAAAGCCCTGTGAGCACCCTCAATGCAGACGGACCGCTTTATGATCTCAAGCCATGGGCAGGCATTCACAAGCCGCCTCAGCAGGCCAAAGTAGCTGCCAGGAAGGGGCTCGCCAGGCCACATCTGGACTATAAGGCCCTTCATGGATTGTTCAGCCGCCTTGTGGAGCTCGACCAATTGCTTCAACTGGTCGCTCAAGGGCACCGGATGTTCGGTCCCAATATACTGAGACCAGAACAACTTCTCCATCGAGCTCCCTTCCTCGGCCCGATAAAATTCCGCGGCATTGGACAAACTACGGGGAAGATCTGCGAACGCTCCTCGAGAGCTCCGAACTCGAGTAAGTAAAAGGAAAGTTTCCTTCACATGCTTGCTTTGCATAATGAATTACTTACCCGCCGTTCTGTTCTGGACCGCCTGAAGCTCCTGGAGGACCTTGTTGGCTTCGGCCTTTGCATTTTTTGCGTTCTCAAGGGCCTTCACAAGCTCAGACCCTTGCGTCTTAGAGTCACGCTCCAAGGACTCGTATTTTTTGACAAAATCCTGGAGCTCTTGCTGCGCCTCGCCGACTCGAGCTTCTTGCTTCTTGCGCTCGGTGCGCTCCTTGGCCGTTTTGTCTTCGGCCTCAGACAGCACCTCCGTCAGGGCCGCCACTTCGGTCGTGGCCCCTAGCAAAATTCATGATGATCCGGTGACTTAACAACCACATTCCTTTTTATTCCTTATCAATATATGGACGGGTATTACTTACCTTTGTTCTCTTCGAGCTGCCTCTTGGTAAGGCCGAGCTCTTTTTCGGACCGCTCAAGGTCCCGCGTCAGTGCAGAGACCTCCGCAGTGCGAGCGGCAGCGGCCAGCAACGAACCTGCTTATTCACATAAGACACACTCTAATTAGACTCCTGTGATTATTATTTGATCCTCTGTTCGGCCTTTCTTTGCGAACGCCAAACAGAGGATCAGGGGCTACTGTCTATGCTATAGCATTTTCTTATAAATTGACTACTTACCTCAAAGCCTGTTAAGAGGCTGGCACAGGCTTCAGTCAGTCCGCTTTTAGCGGACTGAACCTTCTCTACCACCGCACTCATGACAGTGCGGTGATCTTCATCAATGGAAGTGCCACGAAGCGCTTCCAGCAAGTTGTCCGGTGCCTCTGGATGGACAGAGGCCATCGGCATAGACGGCTCGCCCCCCTTTGTGAGGGGTCGCCCGACAGAGTCTGGAACCACAGGACGTTGCGACGTAGTATTTGGTCGGGGGCCGGATTTGCTGCCCCCGTCCTTAGGGCCCACGGGAGCCTTGCCTCCCATGCGCCCGGCGTCTGGGAGGTCACCTTGGGGCGCCCCCAGAACTACCTTCCCTTGGCTTGGTGCCCTTCGGGACAACACCTCGGCGTCGTCCGTAGGGCGGTTGGAGGAGGTGGTCGGGAGCGAATCACTGTTCATCTCCGACAGGCCCAGAGACCCATCCGAAGTGGATACGTTGATACGATCCTTGGGTGGGCTGCATGATCATGTTTGGCATGATAAGAAACAATAAAACAAAATATACCAGAACGATTATGGTATCCGGATACTTACGACTTCGCTAGGGGCTTGTCCCTGGGCAACCACTCCTCATCGTTGAACGCGGCCATGGTGGAATGGTCCGAAAGGAGGGCTCTTCCCTTCTTGGACCCTTCGGCCTCCCCGGATGGGGCTGCCTTCCTTTTCTTATCCCCGCCGGCGGGATGGGGAGAATTTTCCTCTTCCTCCTCCTTGTCTTCGTGGGAGGTGGGCATCTCGGTGTTATCGGACGATGATTCCGATACAACCTTCTTTATAGAAGCAAATAGTAAATCAGAAAGAGGACAAAATTGGATTAACCGTGCATTTCAAGTCAAAGGTATGGGCTATGCACAATGATTGAATGGGCCATAAGTCACAATTAAAACACTGCGACACCCAGAAGTCAGTCCCAATGCACAATGAATCCAGTAAGGACAGTCAGACAATTCTTGTCATATAAGTAATCAGCTGGCGGACTGCCAAAAATATATATGTGACATTCCATTCACCAAGAAAATCAGTATCGTCCTTCTCCACAATTTATTGACGAAGTGCGCTTTGCGCTGAGTCCGCGGTCCTCGATAAGAGAAGGAGGTACCTTGGCAGACTTGAACAGCACCCTCCAGATGTCTTGGTGCGTCATGTCGAAGAGCTCTCGCAGTGTCTGGTGCCTTGTCGAGTCGAACTCCCACATATTGAATGCCCGTCTTTGACACGGGAGGATCCGACGGAAGAGCATGACCTGGACCACGTTGACAAGCTTGATTTTCTTGCTTATCATGTTTTTAACACAGTTCTGGATTCCGGTCAGCTCCACCGATGAACCCCAAGATAAGCCCTTCTCTTTCCAGGAGGTGAGCCGCATGGGGATGTCGAATCGGAATTTGGGGGGCGCCGTCCAGTTGGTGTCGCGTGGCTCAGTGATGTGGAACCACCCCGATTGCCACCCCTTTACGGTTTCCACATAGTAGCCTTCGAGCCAGGTGACGTTGGGCATTTTTCCCACCATGGCGCCTCCGCACTCCACTTGCTGGCCGACTACCACCTTCGGTTTAACATTGAAGGTCTTCAGCCACAGGCCGAAATGGGGCTTTATGCGGAGGAAGGCCTCGCACACGATGATAAACGCCGAAATATTGAGGATGAAATTGGGGTCCAGATCATGGAAGTCCAGCCCTTAGTAGAACATGAGCCCGCGAACGAATGGGTGGAGGGGAAATCCCAGCCCGCGGACGAGATGGGTAAGGAATACAACACTTTCGTGGGGCTCAGGGGTAGGACAGTTTGCCCCGCGCCTGGGAGCTGGTGCGCAATATCTGCGGCCAGGTATCCGGCTTCCTGGAGCTTCGTGATGTTCTCCTCCGTGATGGAGGAGGCCATCCACTTGCCTCCCGCTCCGGACATGTTCGGAGTGTTTTTGCGGAGAAAGATGCGAACTTGGGCGCTGGAGATCGAGTGCGCGAGAATGGATGGGCAGGGAGGAAGAAGGCGTGGGTAAAAAAGAGGAGTCCATATCCCTTTATAAGGGCGGTAGAAACTGGGTGCCTCCCCACTTGCCTGGTAAAACTCACTTATTCCCCAAGTGGTCGTGATTGATGGCGCAGTTGGGTTACCCACACCCGTATTGATGAGAATCCTGTGATAAGGGGACGTGATCTCTGCTTCGACAAGACATGCCAAGAAAACCGCCTCGCAGTATGTGCAGTAGCTAGTTGAGAAAAATGGTTCGAATAAATAACCGGGGCCGTGGCATGATGTCACGTTATGAAAAGTTCTCAGCAGATTAGATTTGTGGAAATATTATACTCTCTACGGTGGTAGTGGAATTTGGTTTGCGGAGCCTGACACTACCCTTGTGTTCAAAATCTTCTATGGAGTATTCGGAGGAGGAACCCGCCTTGCAATGCCGAAGACAATCTGCGTGCTGGACTTATCGTCATTGAAGCCTGGTTCAGGGGCTACCAAGGGAGTCCTGGATTAGTGGGTCCTTAGACAGCCAGACTATATGCTTTGGCTGGACTGTTGGACTATGAAGATATGAGATTGAAGACATCGTCCCGTGTCCAGATGGGACTCTCCTTTGCATGGAAGGCAAGCTTAGCGATTCGGATATGTACATCTCCTCCCTTGTAACTGACTCTGTGTAACCCTAGCCCCTCCAGTGTCTATATAAACCGGAGGGTTCCAGTCTGTAGGACAACAACAATCATACCATAGGCTAGCTTCTAGGGTTTAGCCTCTCCGATCTCGTTGTAGATCAACTCTTGTAATACTCATATCATCAAGATCAATCAAGCAGGAAGTAGGGTATTACCTCCATCGAGAGGGCCCGAGCCTGGGTAAACATTGTGTCCCCTGCCTCCTGTTACCATCCGCCTTAGATGCATAGTTCGGGACCCCCTACCGGAGATCCGCCGGTTTTGACACTGACAGTCGCTATACCTCAGTCTCTGCTAGCTTCTCCAGATCATCTGCCTCGTCCGTTCGGAGTTTTAGAGTTAGCGGCTCCACTCGCTACTACCTTAGTTTCCTCGTCAGTTCGCGAGCGTTTGCTCAAGTGTAGGGTGGAGTCCTTCGCGTAGTGCATGTGCATCTGTTGTAGTATCATGTTTGTGTGTGCCTGTGTGGAGCAGCTTTGTAGCTTGTTTGTTGTGTGCTTTGTTGCAATAAATTGTTTTCTCGTGCTTCTTTGTTTTGAATCCTCAGTGTTACCCCCTTATGGAAATTACCCCTCGACCGACACCGGATCAGAAGAAGCCGGAAGCAGTATAGGTATACAAGAAATTTAGTTAAAAGCAATGAGGTTTTCAGCCGACAACATTGTATTGCAAACATCCGTCCAGATACAAATTGTATTTTGATCAGACTTTCAGCACCAAGTACCTGTCAGAGATACACTTTATAGAAGCAAAGAGTAAATCAGAAAGAGGACAAAATTGGATTAACCGTGCATTTCAAGTCAAAGGTATGGGCTATGCACAATGATTGAATGGGCCATAAGTCACAATTAAAACACTGCGACACCCAGAAGTCAGTCCCAATGCACAATGAATCCAGTAAGGACAGTCAGACAATTCTTGTCATATAAGTAATCAGCTGGCGGACTGCCAAAAATATATATGTGACATTCCATTCACCAAGAAAATCAGTATCGTCCTTCTCCACAATTTATTGACGAAGTGCGCTTTGCGCTGAGTCCGCGATCCTCGATAAGAGAAGGAGGTACCTTGGCAGACTTGAACAGCACCCTCCAGATGTCTTGGTGCGTCATGTCGAAGAGCTCTCGCAGTGTCTGGTGCCTTGTCGAGTTGAACTCCCACATATTGAATGCCCGTCTTTGACACGGGAGGATCCGGCGGAAGAGCATGACCTGGACCATGTTGACAAGCTTGATTTTCTTGCTTATCATGTTTTTAACACAGTTCTGGAGTCCGGTCAGCTCCACCGATGAACCCCAAGATAAGCCCTTCTCTTTCCAGGAGGTGAGCCGCATGGGGATGTCGATCGGAATTCGGGGGCCGCCACCCAGTTGGTGTCGCGTGGCTCAGTGATGTAGAACCACCCCGATTGCCACCCCTTCACGGTTTCCACATAGGAGCCTTCGAGCCAGGTGACGTTGGGCATTTTTCCCACCATGGCGCCTCCGCACTCCGCTTGCTGGCCGACTACCACCTTCGGTTTAACATTGAAGGTCTTCAGCCACAGGCCGAAATGGGGCTTGATGCGGAGGAAAGCCTCGCACACGATGATAAACGCCGAAATATTGAGGATGAAATTGGGGCGTAACCGTATTCAGGGCCGTGAAAATAATCAAGGATATATATAAGGCCCCGCTCTTTCAGTTGAGGATCCAGATGAAGAAAGTAATAATGAAAGAGCAAGACCGACAATACAGGTATGCCAGTTATTATGTGAAAAATGTGGATGCCAAGACCGTCTTATTCCACGGCAAAACCCAAGCAAAGATCTGCCTAAGAGGTATACTCCATTGTGGTAAGCACCTCATAGCGAGGCAACCTGCTCAGTCCACATGATGCTCAGAACTGTCGGCATTGAATACCTGAGTCTGTCCGGTCAGACTCATGCACAGCTCAATATATTGACCTCAACACCCGCGATGGAGCATCGCACAGACTGTTATTCCCAGGGAGATACTGGCAAAAATGAAGAATCAGTGTGAAAACATATACTTTGAGGATAGTTATCTCTCGCATAGGGGAAGCAATTAAAAGAATAGCCTGTGTGAATGGGATTCTTTGCCAAGATCACCGCCAGTCAAGTCTGCAAATCTTATCATCAGGAGATGGTGAACTTTTCTATCAGTCACGACAAGCGACAATCAAACCTTTGGTACAACTTGGATACTCAAGACTGTGAAGCCAGTCAAGATAAGTCAAAAACTTCTGCAAGATGTCACCATCCTTAGCAAAAATAGATATGATCCACATCACTGTTTTGGACCCAGAAGGCATGCTTATATTCAAGGAATCTGATTCCTGGATAAAAGGGATTCTTTGTTCCACGGGAAGATATATTCTCCAACTCCGTGGAATATTCTCGGTACTTGATACTAGAATATCATTTCCAACAAGGATCAATATCAAGAAGGACAAGTATGTCCGTAATGTTTCGGATGCCAGCTTGGCCCACAAATATGAAAGAAAATTTGAGTCGGTATAAAATGGAACATATGAGGTAAGTCCTGTCAGTATGTCAGATCCAGTGAAGCAAACCACACCAGATCAAGACTGTCGGTCAGATCCAATTCAGTGGAAATATTGTGAATAAAAGAAACCCGAGTTGGAAACGGTTTCTTCAAGTTAGGAAAATTATTTAACCCTGAACAACCAAATATCGAGGACGAGATTTCTTTACAGGGGCAAGGTTTGTAACAGCCTGGATTTTTGCCCTTTTCTTTTTCCTTTGATTTTCTGGGATTTCCTGTTTTGTTTTGCTTTTCCGTGGCTATGTGGTTCTGAAACTTGGGAAGATCATGTCTTCATGGGTTTTATAGTGCCTAGTCACCCTCATCATCATCCCAAGATCATGTCATTTCCATCCTTGACCTAACCCAATATTCTTTTTTTGGGAATATTCCTTTTCTGATAAAGGAATAACCCTTGAAACCCTAGGTTGTGAAGCAACCTATATTTCTGTCACTCCTAAAATTCCCAAATAATTCTCATAAATTGTTTGGGTCATATATTCCTCAAATATGGAAAAATATATCATTGTACATGTTTCCCATCATGCTCAATTAATTCCTTTTCTGTTCTGTCCTGAATGGCAGTTTGTGAAGCAAGTGCCATTTATCTTTGCCCAATTCAACCCAAACTTCTTGGACATATTTTTCTCCTAGTAAATATTCCTAAGCAATGTTTCAAAGTTCCTGTCTAAGGGAAGTGATTGTGAAGCAAGTACAAGCTAGGCATATCCAAATGAGTTGAAATTTTGCAAGGTCCTTTATATGATCAAATCATGACTCTCCACCAAATATGAGATCATGTAACTCATCTATGTGAGCCCAGCTCCAAATCTTAGTTTCTGTCAGATTTTCAGTTTGGAAGCAACTATATTTTATATTGCTTCAATTGAGCTGAAACTTTACCAGGACATGCTTCTACCTATATCAACTCCCTCCACCAAGTTTTAGCTCAATTAGTTAATCCAATTGCCCTGTGCAATTTTTCCAAGTTTCTGTCCAGAATGAGGCTTTGTGAAGCAAGTGCCACTTTGGTATTTCCAAATGGCATGAAACTTTTACAGCAGCTTCATATCATCATATAACCCTTCTATGCCAAATTTCAGCTCATAGAAATCAAGTATGTGAGTGTATCATCCAAATCCCTAATTCTGGCCAGTTTTGCACTTTCTACAGCAACCCTCATCTAAACTCCTCCTCTTAGTCTGATTTTTGGTGATCAGCATCACCTTAGTGTGTGATCATCATCAGACAAACTATTTACCACGTTACCAAGCTGGTTTAACCACAGAGAGTTACAAACACCTTCTTACTGATTTACTTTTGGAGCGAAGTGCAAATCTCTTCTTTGCCCCTGGACCGATTTATTTCCTCCTTTTGACTGAGGGCAACAAGGTCCATCCACTGGATATGGTTGGCCACGCCAAAGAGCACCTCTTGCGCCAGTGCGCGTGGTGATCACGCTTGCGTCATGGCTACAGGCGTGCTCTGGCTTGTTCCAGCCACTATGCTCGTCTCCTCCCTCCTTATCTCGACCTCAAACCTTGTCCAGGAGCTCGCACGTGCTCGACTGCGTCGCCCTGCATGGCTGCCTCGTCGTGGTTCGCCATTAATGCGCTGCTAGAGCAGTGCCCGTGCCATGCCCTGCCCCTGACCTCCATTAGAGCACTGCTCAAGCTCGCTTGTGAGCTCCAGAGCCTTCCCCGCGGCTATTAAGCGTGCCCCTAGTCCCTCCGCACCTCACCAGCCTCCTCGCCCACTAGAGCCCTCGGCCCTCTCTTCTTTTCGCCAGAGATCGCCATGGCCGGCTCGGCCTCGGCTTGGTTTCGACCAACCTAAGCCCCCTCTTCTCCTCCTACCTTGTCCACGAGGTTCCCCTCGTCACCGTCGTCCTCCCGACCCCACTCGTTCGACCCTAGAGTGCCTCTGGCCGCCCCTCCCCACGCTTGGCCGTCGTCGTTGCTCTCAGCCACCACCCCGACCGAGTCCATCCGAGCCTCCTCTCTCCCTCCCAACTCCACCACCGTCCTCCCCGTGCTCCGCTGAGTCGTCCCACCCACTTGGCCCTCACCGGGGCTGCGCACATCGCCAGAGACCACCGCCGCCCGCCGCCCTCTGCCACCCCTCGGTCCTCCTCGCCCCGCAGTCCTCCTCTCCTCCCCGGGGCCGGCCGACCCACTGGACGGACGCGCCACGCCGGGCCGCCCGCCGGTGCCGCGCCCTGGCCGGAGCTGGCCTGGCTGGCCGCCCCAGCGCCGGCAGCGCCCTGTCCTCCTCCTCTGCTTCCTGTCGTGGCCAGGCACGGGAGGAAGAAGAAGACAGGGGGAGGAGAGAGAAGGATAAGGTGGGCCTCGCATGTCAGCCTCTTCCCGTTGACCCCACCACTCCCACGTCACGTAAGTGGAAACACATTTCCCTGAGTACGTCTTCCTCCAATGAAAGCGTATTCTTCATTTCTTTTATCTAAAATACGTTTTCCCCTATGGAAAGCGTATTCCTCTCTACTGCAGCATAAAGTGCTTTCACTTCTCTAAAAACGTATTTCTACTTATACGCTTTCAGTTTTTCATCCCAGGGACCCGTTGGTGATAAATTTTATACATATTTGTCCCTGTTCTTCCAACCTTCACAACTTTTCAACCGTAACTCCGATTGAGGTGAAACCAATGCTCATTTCTTAGTATCATCGAGCTCTATCTTTTGGTAACATTTTCACTAGGTGTTCTCACAGCGAAAATGACCATTTTTCCTTGCCCTAAACCTCAGCCCCT
>NW_024114234.1:0-9998 GCF_003073215.2 Triticum urartu
TATGGTAGTAGCTGAATCTTAAAATCACACATACAGATCTCAGTTCTTAGGGACGGCCTCAATGAAACAACCCACCATGTACTCCTACATGGCCTCTCATCGATACCTTTACCAAAACATGTTCAACACATCCCTCACATTACCGACATAAGCATTTCACTCTAGCCCATCACCCAGATGAACCAGACCTGACACAACTCTAAGCATAGCAGGCATAGCAAGGTAGGAATCACAACACATGGCTCAATCAACTCCTACACATGCTAGTGGGTTTCATCTAGTTATTGTGGCAATGACAGGTCATGCAGAGGATAAGGGTTCAACTACCGTAGCACACAGCAGTTTGAAACGCGTTGTCTTAATGCGGTAACAAGAAAAGAAGCGAGAACATGGGTTTGTATCAGAATGATCAATTGTTGCTTGCCTGATGGAGTGGTAGTGGAATACTTCCCTTTAGTGGGATACTCGTGAGTATCCTCGGAGGCAGAACCTACCACGAAGAACACATCGGAACACAATCAACACATGACGATATGCAACAATATGATGCATGCTATGACATGGCAATACGAATGTGTCTTTGCCTAATGCAAGCTAACATAGAAAGGGATGAACTCATTTGAATCAAAGATTCAAATATTAGCTCATTAAACATGGCCTTAATAGTGCATTTCCTTATTCTGCTTGAACAGCAAGGTAAACTTGTTTTGTCATGCATGAAACCATTACAGATGGATAGATTGAATTTTTCTGATAATTTTTCATATATAAATTATTTCAGTTGGAGTTACAGTTGAATTTCTATGATTTTTAGAAGTTTTAAACATTTTTTGGAATTTCCTGAATAAAATAAATCCAGAAAATGCATTACTGCGTCAACATTGCATCATGCTGACCTCAGCAAGTCAAAGGCGCCAGCCCAGGTCAAACCTGACTGGTGAGCCCCTTTTGTCAGCCTCTCAGTTAATTAGCAGAATTAGATTAATACTAATTAGCTGTCAGTGGGGCCTGGGCCCACATGTCAGTGACTGATTTAATTAAGATTAATTAAAACTAAACCTAAATTAGTTAACAGACCGGCCCCACCTGTGATAGACTCAGGGGATGTCTACCTGGGCCCACCCAGGGGTCAAACTGGGTCAACTCGCCGGCGGCTCGACGCCGGCGAGGCCCGAGACGGCGGCGCGGCTTGGAAAACGCCCTCCGGCGACCAAATCGACGGCGGAGACCATCTACGGGTAGCTGGGAATGAGCCGCAGCGTTTGGTAGTGGTGGTTGGGCTCGGGGTGGCCGGAAACGACGCCGGCGAGCTCGACAGCGGCGGCCGGAGTTCGGCCGAGGTGGGTTTCGACGCTACGGTGCACGGGAGGAAGAGCTGGTGGTGGCTACAGGTTCCTGGTGCTGCGCTGAGCACAACTGCGAGCTCGGCCTCGAGCCACAGTGGCTCTGGCCACGACGGCGCCATGGCCGGCAGCGGGAAGCTCTCGGGTGCGGTGGAAACGGCGGCTACAGAGGCCAATCGAGCACGGGAGCTAAGGGAAGAGGAAGAGGAGCTCACAGCGGAGTCGGAGAGGGGGTCAGCGAGCTCGGGGAGGTCCTGGCGACGGTGAATCGACCGGAGATGGCTCGGGTGCCCGAGGTTGAAGACGAGGGCGAAGGCGGAGTTGCAGGGCCTCCGGCGATGCGTGGCTCGGTGGCGAGGGCAAGGAAGTCGAGGCGGAGCTAATGGGCTCGTCGGAGGGGCGAGGGAGTGGATGTGGTGGCAACTACGGCGATCAGCGGCGAGGTACGCGCTCGGTCATCGCGGGAGAGGATGAGGGAGACAAGGGGGAGAGTGAGCGAGGATGAGAGGGGGACGTGGGTGTCGCGTGGCACCTCTAGGCGTCTCCGGGCGTCGGCGGAAGCAGGAGGTGGCCGGCGCGTGGCCGGCGCGCGCGAGCACGCTCCGCGTCCTTCTGCCGTGAGGAGGACGACGACTGGCAGCGCCAGCAGGCTAGGCCGACACAGGTAAGGCCCAGGTGGGCTTCCTTCTCTCCCTTTTTTTTGATTTTATTTCTGTTTTCTATTTAACTGCAACTCTTTAGCTTTATTAAAAATACTAAAACGTTTCCAAAAATCCTGAAAATAAATGTGGCCTCTGTTTAGATTATTTACAACAAGAAACATTTATTTCCAGAATTATTTGAGCATTTAAATTATTTTATAGCATTTAAATGCCCAAATTCAAATACTTATGATTTAATTCAATGACCTTCTGTTGACCTAGAAAATTGTGCACCAATTTTGCCAAAGGTTCTAACCTAAGACAAAGAGGGTGAACTTTTTAGAAGGGCATTTCAGGTTCATTGAAAATATTTTTAGTGAACCCTAGTTGTTTCCAGGGGGGGTGTTGGGGGTTCTGTCTTCCCCAATTCAAATTTAAGAAGAATTTAAACATGATGCACATTCTAATGCTTGAACTAGCTAGGGTGTGACAACTCACCCCCACTCAAAAGAATCTCGTCCCGAGATTTAGGATCCTCTGGAAAGAATGTGGGGTACTCGAGTCGAAGGCGATCCTCCCTTTCCCAAGTGGCTTCTTTATCGGAGTGGTGTGACCATTGAACCTTGAGAAACTTGATATTATGACGTCGAGTGGTACGCTCGGCCTGATCAAGGATACGAACGGGATATTCCCGATAAGAGAGGTTATCTTGTAGATCAAGCGTTTAGTGGACCACTCCATGGATAGGATCCGCGAAGCAACGCCTGAGTTGTGAAACGTGGAAGACATCGTGAACTCTGGAAAGATGCGGAGGTAGTTCCAATTGGTAGGCAACTTCTCCTCGTTTGGCAAGAATGCGAAAGGGTCTAATGTAACGAGGAGCCAATTTGCCTTTGATGCCGAAACGATGGGTTCCCTTTAACGGAGTAACCCGAAGGTAAGCCTTCTCGTTGACTTCATAAGTCATAGGCTTATATTTACGATCATATTGACTCTTTTGACGAGATTGGGCTGTTTTCAATTTCTCACGAATAACGCGAACCTGCTCTTCTGCTTCCTGAATCATATCCGGGCCAAAAGAGTTGTCTTTCCCCGGTTTCTGACCAGTTAAGAGGCGTTCGACATTTTCGTCCATAAAGAACTTCGAAATGAGCTTTGCCCAAGCTAGCTTGATAACTATTGTTATAAGCAAACTCCGCGAATGGAAGGCATTTCTCCCAACTCATTCCGAACGAGATAACAGAAGCTCGGAGCATATCTTCCAGAAATTGATTGACTCGCTCTACTTGACCACTTGATTGAGGATGGAAGGCGGTGCTAAAAGAGAGACGAGTTCCCATAGCATTTTGGAAACTTTCCCAAAATCGAGAGGTGAAGAGACTCCCACGGTCTGAGTTAATTTCCAATGGAACACCATGAAGAGACACTATTCGGGAGATGTATAAATCAGCTAGCTGGCTAGCGGTGATACTCTCACGAACAGGTAGGAAATGGGCTACTTTGGAAAGTCGGTCGATCACGACGAAGATGGCATTATTCCCTCTCTTGGTCCTGGGAAACCCAGTGATGAAATCCATACTGATTTTATCCCATTTCCATTCAGGAATAGCCAAAGGTTGAAGGGTGCCAGCAGGCCAGTGATGCTCTGATTTAACACGACGACAAACGTCGCAATTAGCAATGTATTGAGCGATTTATCTCTTCATCCTAGTCCACCAAAACCTCTGGCATAGGTCTTGATACATTTTAGTACTGCCGGGATGAATGGTGAGAGGGGATTCATGAGCTTCCTTAAGGATCAACTGGCGCAGATGTTGTTTCTTGGGAACCACCAGACGGTTCTCAAAGAAGACAGCACCTCACTCATCCATGGAGAAACATTTAGCAACTCCACTAGCGATGTTTTCCTTAATCCGGGATATGCCTTTGTCATACCGCTGGGCAGTTATGATTTGATCCATAAGGGTAGGTTTCGCCACCAGGGTGGATAGGAATCCTCGATGAACAATGTGAAGATTTAGCTTACGAAATTCCTCATGGAGAAGTGGTTGACTTTGTTGTAACATCAGGTTGTTACAATAGGACTTACGGCTTAGCGCATCAGCCATGACATTGGCTTTGCCCGGGGTGTAAGTTATTCCTAAGTCATAGTCTGAGATCAACTCAACCCAACGTCTTTGCCTGAGATTCAAATCTGGTTGGGTGAAGATATATTTCACGCTTTGGTGATCGGTGAAGATCTCGCAACGATTACCGAGAAGGTAATGTCGCCAAGTTTTAAGTGCATGGACTACAACTGCAAGCTCTAGATCATGTGTGGGATAATTTTCCTCATGTGGGTGTAATTGCCGTGAAGCATAGGCAATTACCTGACGATCCTGCATGAGTATGCAACCTAGTCCTTGTCGCGAGGCGTCGCAATAGATAATAAAGTCCTTGGAGAAATCTGGTGGTACCAGTACGGGAGCAGATGTCAGGCGTCTTTTCAGTTCCTGAAAGCTGAACTCGCACTGTGGAGTCCACTCAAACTTTTTATGTTTCTTGAGGAGTTCAGTTAGAGGTTTAGCAACCTTGGAGAAATTCTCGACGAAGCGGCGGCAATAGCTCCCTAAGCCAAGGAAACTCCGAACTTGCTTGACCGTCTCAGGTGGAGTCCAATCATGGATGGCTTGAACTCGCTCGGGGTTGACAGCAATACCCTTACCAGAGATTACATGGCCTAGATAGGTCACTTCTGGCAACCAAAATTCACACTTGGAGAGTTTGGCATAAAGGCGATGCTCACGAAGTTTCATCAATACCAGCCTTAGATGTTTGGCATGTTCCTCTTCATTCTTGGAGTAGATGAGTATGTCATCAAGGTATACTACGACAAATTTGTCCAAGTACTCCATGAAAACCGAGTTCATTAACCGGGAGAAGGTGGCTGGGGCATTGGTTAAACCGAAGGACATAACGGTGTACTCGTATTGGCCATAACGAGTAACAAAGGCCGTTTTGGGAATGTCCCCATTTCTGATTTTGATTTGATGGTAGCCCAACCTCAAATCCATCTTGGAAAAGACTGAGGATCCAGATCATACAGATCATTGATCCTGGGAAGCGGATATTTGTTCTTGATGGTGACCAAGTTGACAGGGCGGTAGTCCACAACCATTCGATCCGTTCCATCCTTCTTCTTGACGAAGAGGACGGGGCAAGCCCAATGAGAGGAACTAGGACGGATGAAACCCTTTTTCAAGGACTCATCGAGTTGGTGCTTAAGCTCGGCTAGTTCTAGGGGTGCCATCTTATAGGGTCTTCTAGAAATCGGAACGGTTCCTGGAACAAGGTCTATCACAAACTCGACATCCCTGTCAGGTGGAACACCTGGCAATTCTTCTGGAAAGACATCCGGAAAGTCTCGGACTACCGGAACATCCTCAAGGTCTGGAAGAGGGTTGGCATTTATGGAGTAAAGCTGGCGTTGGCCACTCGAGTTAAGGCATTAACTATCTTGCCCGATGGGTGAGTAAGCTGAACGGTTCTAGTGGCACAATCAATCTTAGCGTAATGAGCTGACATCCAGTCCATACCCAAGATGATGTTTATGTCCGTGGATTTGAGAGCTATTAAGGATGCAAGGAAGACAAGTCTATCGACAAGAATTTCGTTCCCATGGCTTACTCTAGAAGTTTGCCATTTGGAACCCGGAGTTTGAATTACCATGGAAGTGGGCATGTCACGGAATGTCGTGTTATGCAATCGAGCATAGATCTTGGATATGAATGAATGAGATGCTCCAGTATCGAAAAGAACTGATGCCGGATGGCAGTTAACAAGGAGCGTACCAAGGACGACGTTAGGATCCTCATGAGCGTCCTCGGCTAAAACATAGTTGACATGGCCACGTGCGGTGGTGGCCAGCTTGGCGTAGAAAGTCTTTCCCGCTGGCTTACCACGGCCAACGGACTTCCCAGTTTGATTGGGGTTGTTGTTCTGGGGACACTCTCGGCTATAGTGACCCGGCTCTCCACACTTGAAGCATGTCACCACATTGGGGCGTGGAGCAGCATTAGCAGCGGGGCCACCATATGGCTTGGGCGGTGCAAATTGCTGGTTGGGACGAGGCGCCTCAAACGATGGCCTCGGGATGAACCTGGGTGGCAGTGCCGTGCTTGGGATCCACACCCGGCGCTTCTGAGCTCCAGAGCCGGATGAAGAGACAAAATCACAGGAGTGCTTGCGTGAAGCATCATAATCAGTCTCGCCTGTCTCAGCACTGATGGCTTTATTGACCAACTTCTGGAAGGAGGTGCACTCGTGCAGGCGAAGATCGCGGCGAAGCTCAGGGCTAAGTCCCTTGCGGAATCTTGCCTGCTTCTTAGCGTCAGTAGATACCTCTTCGGGGGCATAACGTGCCAGGTTCCCAAATTCATGACTATAAGCATCCACAGTCAGTCTTCCTTGGGTGAAGTTGCAGAACTCCTCCCTCTTGCGATCCATGAGACCTTCCAGAATGTGATGCTCACGGAAAGCCTCACTGAATTCATCCCAAGTAGTGATTTGACCGACCGGGCACATAGCTTCGAAGTTTTCCCACCAAAGGCTAGCAGGGCCTTCGAGGTGATAGGCAGCATAAGTAACCTTGTCAGCTTCGGCTATGTTGGCAGAACGTAGCTTGTGGGTGATGCTGCGAGGCCAGTCATCCGCGTCGAGGGGTTCGACGGAATGGTTGAACGTTGGTCAGTACAGCTTGATAAAGTCATTGATTGACACCAAGTCATTTCGTGGGTGGCGTACAGTGTTCTGCTCAATCCGCTCCAGCAGGCGGTTAGTCTCACGCTTGTTTTTTCCGCCTCCAGCATCACTTTGGCCAGAGAAGGCGGGTGAGGCAGATTTTCACCTCTAGCTGCACTGGCTTCCCCCTGCTCCGGGGCAGCAGGGTTGCTACGGGTGTTGACCATCCTAGGAGAAAACAAGACAACGGTTTAGGCAAGGATGGCTCAAACTTAGCAGGGAAGTGCAGAATGTAATGGATAACACGGAATGCATAGATGTTCATCCGTATGTCATGGTAATATAAAACTGCAATATATACCAACGGTCATACACATCATACATAGTTTAGTACAAGCCCAGGCTACAGTACAACTATGATGAAAGATGTTACATCTCATCGGAGGCATTCCAAGCTCCTATACATTATTTGTCTACACCTCCGGAATCGATTACACGCAAAGTCATATTCCAGAAGTCACACAGGACAATGGAGATACAACTACTACAATACTAGTGGTACTACTACTAACTCAGACAGCTCCGTAGTAGACCTCATAGAAGTCACCTCCATAACCTGGAAGTTCATCGTGACCATCCGGAAACAGACGGTCCTGAGGAGCCTGTGGACCATAGGGGCTAGGATGAGGTCTTGGACCAACAAACGGTGGCCTGCGGGGACCACGGGGTGGGGTGATGCCTCCCACATCATGCCAATCCACCATGCCTGGCAAAGCAGATCTCACAGGATACAGATCCCTGGTATCCATACATCCAGCTTGCACCGCAGGTGCAAACCGAGTCAATGTGGCCCAATGATCAGCACGGGTATTGAAAAGCTCCAGCCTCAAGGCCCGATTCTCTCGGTCCTTATCTTCGAGCATCTCGGCAGTGGTACGAGTTAATGAGTCCTCCTGAGTGGAGTTAGCATAGATAGCTTGAAGATACCCTTGCGCTCCCGGAAGTGAAGCTGGCATGTAACGGAAGTCGGTGTTCCGAAGCAGACTAGTCCGGACTCGCAAGATGGTCATCATGGAATAGGCAGCATCCTGCACAGCCATCTCAACAGTAACCCCGAGTCCATAGGAATAGTGAAGGGGCTTGGTAGATCCAGGATAAGAAGGAAATATCCTGACGGTGCAGAGATATTGGCTTTGATTAAAGTCGCAGAACTGCTCTTCGACGGTGTATTCGGGATACCAACGGTAACCCATCTCGATCATGACCCGGACTAACATAGCAGTATGACCGGGCACATCGAGGCACCTGGTCAGGCGAACCACTTGGTTTTGAGCATGGTTGGCCATCGGAAAGCACGACCACAATGCAAAGACATCAAAATTTCTAGGGAAAAATTGGACAGCATAACAACTGTAAATGCTCAGAAAAAGATTTGAGACATCCACAACAGTTTGCAATACCACTCAACAACATCATATCAAGATTCTGATCCAATTAGCAACATACTAGGAATAGTAGAAACTAAACTGGGACTTGTAGCATCAATCCTATAAGGTACTACGGATTAGTAACACGTGAACCTGATGGAAGGAGAGAGCCTAGTCCTTAACCCACGTTGAATGAGAAGAGAATGACTCAGATCAGAGGCATAGGGTAAAGGAGTAAAAGAGCCTTACGTTCCCTTCCACAATCAATTCCCCTACATATAACTAAAGCATTTCTAGACTCGACATCGACCAGTTTGGCTCAACGAACCTACAGGCAGTCCGGCTCTGATACCAACACCGTCAGGACCCCGATTCCAAGCCACATCGATCTAGCTGGTAACACCTCATATCACTTTGCGACCTCACGCACGGTATCCCATGGGTGTTGCCTTACCATGGCCCGGGACCGTTTGCGCCTTTTGGCTCACGTATATGATAGTGTCGCTAGCATCCATATGACAGAGAACCCGGGCCGACATGGCTAGTCGTGAACCCAAAGCGGCACAGACCTATGGAGACAGGCATACATGAATCACATCGAGCGTCGGTCATCAGCGAGTGAATCCGGGCTGTAGCACTGGCTAACAGGACTCCGGGGAACCCAGGCTGTAGCAGGCTAGGCAGGACTCCGGAAGTCACCGCGTGACATTTCCCCGAAGGGACAGACATAGGAACGAAGTGAATCACATGCCGGCCAGTCAACCGTCCTGAGCAGTAGTGCTAGGCTAGCAGGACTCCGATGAACCGGGCTATAGCGGACTACTATGGCTCGAGGAACACTGGACTACATTTCCCCATAAGAAAGGCTGCCAAGGATAAACAACTAGATTGTCGGATCCCACTCATACCAAGCATTTCAATCATACACACAATATGCCCGATATGAGTACATACAACATGGCATCACAACAAAACTCTACAACTCAAGTACTTTATTTAAAGGCTCCAGAGAGCCATACATAACATGTCATACAGATAGGGGTCACATGACCCGACACTCAAGTCATACAATCATACAAGCACATGCGGAAGCAACTAGTCTGAGTACAGACTCTAGAAAGAAAGAAGGCTTCTTGAAGCCTGTCTATCTACATAGGGCCCTCCATGGCCAGGATCACCACCTGGGTGGCTAGTCACTCGTCGACGTCAAGGTCTACGTAGAACCCATCGGAGGGGGCGGTGTTGTCGTCTGAAAGCAGTAATTAAGGAAACATGAGTACAAAGGTACTTAGCAAGTCTTACATCAGAACCTACTATACATGCTCATTCTCAAGAAGGTGGTGGGGTTGATGCAGCAAGCCAGCTTTGACTCTTGGCTAAGCTATCCTACGGAACTTCACCGGTAAAATAGTTTTCGCACACGAGTCCACTACTCACCAACACAATACTCCACCGGGGATCCTCCCTCGTCATCCTACGAGAGGGCCATCCTCGGTTCTCACAGTTATCTTGAGTCTTTTAGTAGTATCCATTAACTTGTCTATGAACTGTATAGGCAACCAAGTAGTCCTTTACCGCGGACGCGGCTATTCGAATAGTTTTATACCCTGCAGCGGTGTACTTCGTCATACACGCTTTCACCACTTACCGCCGTTTACACGACATGTACTCGGCAACCTTCAAGCGGAAGCCCAGTGAGGGTGTTGGCCACGGCCTACCTAAACACTTAAGTCTGTAGTCCAGGTTTATCGCCTATCCAGGTTCCATCCGCAGGGAGTCCGTCCGAGGTTTCCACATACGGCCCCGAACGATGTGAACAGGGTTCCCGAGACACCAAACGGCTGACTCGGTACACCGTGCCACGGTGT
>NW_024114235.1:0-54313 GCF_003073215.2 Triticum urartu
TGCGGAGGAGCATGTTCTCAATTTCAAAGACTCGATCAAGGGTCATCAAGTGCTCAACCGCAACAGGGCACGCAGGCATTTGACACTGATGGCCAAAAAAAGGCTCACTTTGCCCAAAAACAAAAAGCAACTAGAAAGGATGCGGAGAGGGCATTTGGAGTTCTTCAGGCCTGGTTTGCAGTTGTTCATGGACCTACAAAACAATAGGATCCGAAGACCTTGTGGGAGGCGAAGACATGTGTGATCAGGCACAACATGATCATCGTGGACGAGGGTGACAACGCTGCCGCCGCTCCGAAATTTGAGACATGGGTGGTCCTATACAACTTTCTGACCAAATTCAGCCATATTTGAGGAGTTTATTCAAATGCATCAACAAATTCGGCCTTGACCAACTCACGAGCAGCTCAAGGAAGAACTAATTAAGCACCAGTAGTCGATGAAAGGGGACAACAATATTGGGATGTAAATATCTGAATTTCTAAAAAAAATTAAACTAGTGTTGCATGCGGCTATTTGAACTTATGTGGCCTTTACATGCGGCTACTTGATCGTGCGGACTGGGAAAAAAAATTAAAAAGCCGAATTTATGCGGCTACGGTTGAAAGGCATCCTTCCGTATCTGTATCCGCGGACTGATTCCTCTATCCGTGGAAAGATGCGGATGAATTTTTACGAATTGCCGTAAGGCTTCTACAAAAAGTTTGTAATTTTGTTAAGGATTACCAGCAGTTCTCTAGGAACTTCTAGGGATGATGTCGCCGGATGCTTTTTTTCCACCGTCCGATGAAGCTCACACAGAAGAGGCTCCGTCGGGGGAATTACGAGGTTTGTATTACTTCCTCTCTGTCTATCAGGAGTTGAGATTAGTTTCTGGCACTCCAAGGTGCCAGTTCTTTTGGGATGGTGATCGGTTCACATCGTGATTGTTGGCGTTTTTTATTTTACATTGACGACTTTTTTTTCGCTGCTTCTTCAAACTTTGAGTGTGAACAAAATTGCTACACTTCCAAAGATGACGACGAGCTTTGCTCACGGCGCGCTACTAGACACAGAAGGTAGACAGTCCTGACTTTTCTGTTTTTATAAACCCTACAAGAAAGAAAAAATCTTTACATCGATTGATAACTTCAAAAAAGTTAGCGCCGTTCCTTACAAGAAAGAAAAAATCTTTACATCGATTGATAACTTCAAAAAAGTTAGCGCCGTTCCTTACAAGAAAGAAAAAATCTTTACATCGATTGATAACTTCAAAAAAGTTAGCGCCGTTCCTTACAAGAAAGAAAAAATCTTTACATCGATTGATAACTTCAAAAAAGTTAGCGCCGTTCCTTACAAGAAAGAAAAAATCTTTACATCGATTGATAACTTCAAAAAAGTTAGCGCCGTTCCTTACAAGAAAGAAAAAATCTTTACATCGATTGATAACTTCAAAAAAGTTAGCGCCGTTCCTTACAAGAAAGAAAAAATCTTTACATCGATTGATAACTTCAAAAAAGTTAGCGCCGTTCCTTACAAGAAAGAAAAAATCTTTACATCGATTGATACCATTTAGTACCATTATTAAACACGTAATTAAATCAAGTATGTGTCGTTTTTCTGATATCGTCTCACTTTTTTTGCGAGAAATATATGGTCTCACATTTTCATTTTTTCCATTTGCGGGCCTCTTTTTTACAAGATTTTTTGAACACAAGAATACAAAAAGCATGTGAATAGAGTGTTAAGATTCATGTCATAATGGTATGATTCTATGTTTCTCTGATTGTGAAAAGAAAAAATTCTAGTCCTATTAATCACATAAAAGGTTGGCGTGGATGGATCTTTCATTCTATAAAATCATTTTTAGAGAAAAACTATGAAATCTAGTTACGAACTAATTAAATATTTCTATGAATTACAGTCCTATTAATATAAAAGCTATCAAATCAAATGGCTTAGAAAATAAAATCCTACTAATGAAAGAGGGAAACACAATGTGCTATCTTTCAGGGATTATAAATAACTGAAAAATATTTAGCGGCCACACGCATGAGTTCCGCGTACTACGCGAGCCGTGAGACTGCCACAAAGGATCCCGAACCCGGTGTTTTGAAATGAAACTGGGGATGCTCACATTCCCTCGCACAGTCTCGCTGCCCAAACGTTGATTAATGCAATGATGGCAGCGAGCAGCTACGCCCCACACAAGCACTTTTGCCCGGGAGTGAGTGAGCTTGAGGTCCCAACGGCAAACCGATGGAAGACGAACCCGAGAAGAGAGACCCATCCCTCCCGTCCCTTTCGCACAGGGGTACTCGCCCGATCGGGGCCAGGTTCCGCCTTCAACCCGCGAAGCTTTTTCCATGCAGCTCGTCGTGGTCAGCTCGCTCGCTCGCTCGCTCGATTTTACTCCGTCGAATTTAGTGGAGGCCTCCATCTCCATGCCGGGGTTTTATTGCGAGAGGAGTGATGGGGATTCATGGCGGGCAACAGCGCGGCTCAGGCCATGCGGTGCGAGAGGAGTATGTACGCACAGTTTGTCTCCGGTCAGACGGGAGATGGGCGGGCAGCGCTGTGCCCCCATAAGCATTTACAGTACGAGAGAAATTCTGTTCTGCATGAATGGTGTGCATGGATAGTCGTACGCCATTTACTTGTTGTTACTCCATTGCGATGAGGAGACAGAGGTTTCTTCCAGGAAAAGAATATACCGGGACGGAAAAGACAGTTAATGGCCTGACGCTAGAATAGTGACGTTACAGTATGGGGATGGATGGCTCCGTTTGGGGCTTGGTCGCTGATAATGTGCGCGCCACTGTGGACTGTGTGACGCCGGGGCGTTGCCATGCAGATGCAGGAGAATGGTGCGTCGGGGGTCCCCGGCCGGACCCGCCGTCCACTGCATGCGATGCGATTAGACAAGTCGTGAAGGATACCTCTCCGACATGCAAGCTACTAATGTGTTCCATCACGGAGGAAGCGGTAAAAGATTTGCGGATGTGCCCTTTGCTATGTCTATACGTACTAGCAATACACACACGTCACCTCGTACATGCATGCTCTGCATTGCGAAATGTGCGCTGTCCAGATCATTTTCCAAGGAACGATTCGTCCGCGACAGTCCTTGTTGTTCCGGCCGTGTCGATATCCGACGGCCGACGGCGTCCCTCGGAGTGGAGGGTGCGGTTATCGATGAGGTGAGCCGATGTCCCCATGCCCTACCCTTACTCATCGAAGCCCGGAGCGTGCTCGTAGCCAATGAACGTTAGATCCACAATGGATTCATCGTGGTCGGACCCCGTCGGCTGCGACGCCGGTGCGGCAACCACGTCGTGGTTGACGTGTCAGCCTCCTACCATGATAAATCCATCGTCGCCTGTTATGACACCGAAGAGTGCGACTCCGCCTCGTCGATGTCTGCTGTGAGGGCTGCCGAGGCCTCCGCATCTGCTGTCTCACACGGCAAACGCGCGGCGCCATATTTACATTGTATGTGAAGCGGTTGTGCCCCTCCGTCTTGGCTCACCAAACGGACCGCACCGCCTCCAACGAGGCAGCGGCGACGCGCCTCACGCCGAATCCATGCGTTATTTGGACGATGAATGAATTCCCGCCGGATGGAGTCTGACCACTGTTGGACAGACTCCTCCCGAAAGCAGCGGAGTGTAATGCAGATAGCCATCGCCTCTTTAGGGCCGCATCGGACGAGTTTCTTATTTAGGCTTCATGAATCGACAATGCGAGTTCGAACAAACAACCTTAATTTTATGTAAAAGCATGGTTGTTCACGAGACAACTTTTATCAATATATACATTTTTAAAATCGTTCGAGAAAACCGTGCTCATGTTTGTTTGATTTTTTACGTCAAGTTACAAAAACTAGTCAGAAGTAGTACTTTAACTTGAATATATTTTATGTAGTTTACACAACAGTCAGCCGGGGCAGTGCACCTTGGACTCATATATTTCATGATGGTCGGGTGCAGCCATTTGTATCGATTTTTATCCGGCTTCCCTAATTAACCTATCATCATTCTTAGGTCAATAAGATGAGTTTGTCCTAGTTTAAAAAATAAACCAGATTTTGCAGGTGTGCAAATTATAACGTGATTAAAACTCAAAAAAGTATTGCGAGGAAAAATTTGCACTCGTGGTCAATGCTGGAAAATAAGGGATGTACTGTGAACAAGTTGGCTGATTTTTGTTTGATGTAAGTCGTGTTTTCCGGCCCAAAAAAAAGGGATTTCACACCTCACGTACCCTCTCTGATCGTAGGCAGGTCCAGGTTCGTGGGTAGCTCTATAATTACACACGTTTAGTTCAATGCAGTCCGATGCTTAGTAATTCCAAACTGTCTCCTCTCACTAGCTAGCTACCTTTTCCACAGCGAGCTGGGCCTTATCTTTGTCCGGCTTTTACTCCACAAACAAAAGCATCGGCGCAGAATTCCCTCCTCCCTTTCTCAGGCGCCAGTCTACGCGTGCAAACGACTCCTTTTCTTTTGCGAATCCATCCACGCCCCGTCTCTGCTCATCACCTGCTCATCTCATGCAGTGCACCTTAGGCCAACTCCAATCGCACGAACCGGTCCGGCCGCCTCCGTTTGAAAGCAAACAAACACAAAACGCGTCTCAAACACGCGATAGCAAACAAACAAACGTCTGTTTTTCATACGCTTTCGACTCATTTCAACCTAAATTTGAGTCACATTTGTATGCAAACAGACACACGCGGACGGACGACACACGCGCCCTTGTTTTTCCTTGGCTCACCCGTCGGCGACACAGACGACCCTTTTTCCTATCCCCCCCTCCAGCCGCCCCCGCCCCATACCCCCGCCATAGTCGTCGCCATTTTCTCGGGCATCTCTATGTGAAGCCCGGCCGCCCCCGCCCCTACCCCCGTCATAGCCGCCGCCATTTTCTCCTCCACCTCGCTGTCCAGCCCGGCTACAGGATTTGAGTGCATCCGGCCGTAGGAGGTTGCGCATTGCCATGGATCGATTGGCCGGGTATCGGACCGCACGGCCCCGGCAACGCCTCCACGCCACATGCAGGTGTTGACTTTGCTTCTAGCCGCTCAGATCTATCCCGTCGGCGGTATTCACCGGCAAAGGCACGCCTGACCATCGTCCGGGCTCGATGCTAGCCCAGCGGCTCGCCAGCTCACCATTGCGCTCATAAAGTGCGACAACTGCCCGCGGCAGGTCGTTCGCCATGTATCTACAACGCCGGAACTCCCCGAATGAGTGTTCATCAAGTGCAAAAATGATGGGTTACATGATTGTTTTCTTTCGGCTGTGCTCCATGATTCGGCGCATTTTCGATAGCTCTTTGCTTATACTCAAATTTATGTGTAGGATGGATGCATGTTTTGGTATTGGAAAGAAGAATACAACGATCTATTGATAGGACGAAATTTGATAGATGTTGGTGGACTCATTGTTAGAACAGAGGCTAGAGATGAGACTAGATGTGAAGCAACATCTAATTCTTTAAAATCGAAGAAGAAAAAAGTATGCATGAACAAGAAGCCACAAATCAACAATGAAACCATCGAGATGGTACTAATCCAACTTGTGGAGCAGTTAGTGAAGTTCAATATATTACGAAATATCTAATTATGATTTTTTTTCTTTGATCTTATTATTCTAATTAAGAATTGATGAATGTACTTTAATATACCAAAATATCATTGATGAAATAATAAAAGAAATGCGGCAAAAATAATAATACATACGAGCAGTAGCTGGCGGATCACATGCGTCGGCACGTGCGCACGGCCAACGCATATATGAAAACAGCCTGACGCTGCCCCGTTTTTCTACCCAAAACAGATAAAAATCGGACAAAACAGAGCGTTAGTTTCGGGTCGTGTTTGCCTCACTAGCTGTTGCGTCCCCATTTAATCGCACAACTCACACACCAACACCAGCAAGTAATCTCTGTCTCTGTTGATAGATGTCAAAGTGTCACGTCCAACTTACTCCGTTCTTCGTTTTGGAACTCGGAGTAACTCGATCGAGTGCTCTTTCTTTCTGCGCGTCCACAGGCAACGGGCGGATACACGTCACCGTCAATCGGCTTTATGCTGCTCCTAGCCGGCTAGCTCTCCTCTCTATTTAATTAAGGCTGCGGAAGCAAGCTACTCTCACACTTAGTAGCTTAGCTAGGAGCAAACAAGTGGTAGAATATTAGTAGCAGATGGATCACGGGCGGTAGATGTAGATTGATAAGAAGAAGCTGCATGCTTGCAGAATGCAATGGCGCCATGGCCATGGGGCGCGAGAGTGGAAGAGGCGCAGGCTAGCTACGGCGTAGCCTATGGCTAGGCGGTCAGGGGTATCAACAAGCGTGCAGCAGCTGCGAGAGAGAGAGAGATAGAGGCTGAGCAGCAGGAAACAAAAGCCAGGAGTGGCAAAAACAAAGTTGAACGGAAGAAAGATCGACCGGTGCGGCTTGTGGCCGGTGCTGCATGCATGCATGCGTCCATGGCGACCGATGCATCGCATTTTTCGCATGCATGCACGGCCCATGTCACTGTGCGCCGGTGCATGCGCTCGTATGTACACTAGTATGTAGCTGCTATAAAAACCGTTTCTGCGCTCGCATCTATTGCCCAACAGTCGCGCCTGCGCGCTGCCATGCATTCCCATATCTGGCCTGACACAGGGCGGGACAAACAGGCCCGCCAGCAAAGTGGCTCACCACACACAAGAAACCAACAAAGGTGGCGACCGATGCCAACGAGAACCATACCAGTCGAGTAGGATCATGCACGCTGGAGCACGGGAGAAGCTAGCATGAGTCTGTCTATACCCCTTGTGAGGTGTGAGTGATATAATGGAGTAGGGTCATGTACGACCGTGTGTGTAAGAAGCATATGGAGTATAGTACGGCACGAGAGTGATGTGTGACCGTGTCCGTGTGTGTAAGAAGCATATGGAGTATAGTACGTACAGTCCATACGGCTGTTGCTTTGGCGTTAGTACCACTACGCTGCAGGCGGGCAGGGGGCTAGCTAGCTGCTTGCTTCCTTCTGCAAAGCACAGTGCCGTGCGACATGCTACGCTGCTGCTGCTCCTGCTAGCTAGATAGGCCTCTAGCTGGTCGCAATTAAAGGTGGCTGTGGCACTGGCCCTGGTTTTTCATTGTCCGTTCACGAGTGGATCGGATGACGGATGGGCTGGGCGCACGCACAAGATCCAAACAAAATCTAGGGCTGGATTTGTATGCGTATGCGCGCGCGAGAGAGAGAGAGAGAGAGAGAAGAGGACATGCTGCCCAAGGAGAAGTACTGGGTGAGGGGGCCCTGAGATAGTAACGATACGTGACTGCAAAACAGCTGTTGGAATTTTTGTTTTCCACTTCTATCCCTCGGGACTCTCTCTCTCTCTCTCTCTCGTGCTTTCCTTTGCGGTTTGTACGATCTTTCTGCTCCTTGTCAAGCAACACAAGTTTGAACGACGCAGATCCTTCTTCTTGTGTTGCGTTTTGCTTTCCAACAGTCTCTTAAGCCTGGCAATACCACAACGGTACAAATGGTAGCATATGTAGCTACTTCTTGCTAGTAAAAGATCACACATTAGTTCCCACATTCTCAGATTATTTTTATCTAGCCATATCACCTGCACGCACAAAAGTGATGTGATGAAACTCAAAGAGAAAGAGAGAATGATCTGATCTCACACTCATTCTCTCCCTTTCTCTAAAGTCCAAACCCTTAGGCCCACCTGCATGCATGATCCACAGCTACGCGGTACAGTGCATGCGCACCATTAAAGCGTTGGTTTCATTAAAAGCAACTTACCTCCCTTCTGCCCCTCGAGTCGTCCTTGTCTGCCAAGCCACCACAATGGTCTCCATAGTGCCCTCATTTACACGTCTTAAACACCGAGGGGTCACCATCTCCTCTGCCTCCATCAACAGTCTTAGTGCTAGGAATCAACCAGAGACACTCACTATGCGCGTACATGTGGATGGTCCAATTAGCCTGCCCTTGATCAGGATGCGAATTGCATCGTCTTTGCCGTCATGGTTTTCCAGGCTCCTTTTTGCAGCTGATCTCTGGTCCATGGTGGCCATGGCGCCGTACGTACGTGCGTGGTCCATGCATGCGCGCAGGGCTGGGCGCCGCAGCCGCTTTGTCTTTGCACGTATGTTTGGTAGCGACGAGGAGCCGCGGACGGTGCCATGTTGCTATTTGCCGGCCATCAGGCCATGCACGGGGTCGCCGGCGCGACGTTGCCTGCTGAGATCTGTTGGGGTTGGGGAGATACAGTGCATGCATACGAGTGCATGCGGAGACAAGATACTGGTGCTGCCATTTTGCGGCTTGTGTGCGCAGGAATCCGCCAGAAAAACTGCACCGGCTGCTAGAGGCCGTGGATGTGTGCGATGCTTTACGTACGTACGTACGCGTACCGGCTGTGCCTGATCGATCAACTGGTGTAAACACACACAGCAACACGCACTAGAGGGGCCAGCGGGTGGTGGCGCTGGTTTGCCATGCGTTCACCAGACCAATCACCCTGTGTTTCAGCAATCGGTAGAAGCATCCTCTAACCTTTAGTCAAATCATGTCAAAGGATGTTTGTTGTTCCTAATTAACAAAGATGCATGCAGGTACGGATGGTGCAGTGGTGGTACTACGTGTTTGCTTCTAGCCCGGTGCCACCGAGGTATCCACGCCGACACCGGAGTGGCTCGCCTGAAATGGTACCCGAGGAAGAACGTGGTCAGAGCTGGCGAATTGATGGAGGTTTTACACGAGAAGGGACGTGCCTACGAGCCCTAACTCCGGCAAGCACGGCCAGACCGGCCTCCTCGCGCCATGCCATGCAATGCCATGGCCGGCGGAGGCGGAGGCGGAGCTGCAAACCGGCATGGGCGTGTGTCGCGTCACGACGCGCGGTGGGTCACACGCGGCGGATAATGGCGCCTACCCAGCAAAGTCGCGACACGCCCACGACCGTCCACGCACGGTGCATGCATGCCTCCACATTCCCCACCCGGGTCCTGCCTGCCATCGGCAATGGCCGATTAAAGCTCGGCTAGTCGCCATGGACGGCAATGGCATATTGGCATGCAGCGCCAGACGGCCAGAGTGCATGCAGCCTTGGGTTAATGCGAAAGTTGCTGGAGGCCCTGGGCGCAAGGGCCCTTCTCTCGTGCTAGGGATGCCTCCTGCGCGCAACCCTGAAAATGGCCTGCTTGCTTTGCTTGCTTCCCGTTGTGCTACCTGTTGCCGTGCGCCATGCATGATGCATTGTCCTCTTTTGCTTTCCTTGATGTTTTTTCTCTTTCATGTTTGCTTTCTTCCACCTTCTCCTCTTGTAGCCTAGCGTCTTGAAGTTCCCGGCAAGATTAGAAACAAAGGGACAGAGAAGGGGCCGGACATCTTATGCCACTAGATCTTGCTCCGAAGGCCCATCTCTCTAGCAGCACGAGTCACTTCAGAGTGTGAGGCCTCGGCGATTAGTTTTGGCTCCGGCTTAATAAGAGCCGAGGAATTTTGCCTCAGAGATTCCCATGCTGATCTGATGGCAGTTCACTTTGCCTACTGGCCCCTGCATGTATGAATGCCCATGCAGAGTTGCACACTGTGCTATTCAAAGGATGCATGCACTGTTCATGAAGCATTACTATGGCACGCAGCAAGGAGGAAAGGAGCGCCTCAACCAGCATGTGTACCTCTTCAGGAGGGAAATATAGAGCTCAAGTCCTGCCACCGGAGCAGCAAAGACGATCAAATGTTGACCCTCTTCTAATGGAGAAGCCCACCTGTATTGCAGAAGATCACTCGCTGCGTTGCCATGCACATGTACATTGCTAATTAATCAGTTCCCGGTCAAGGAAACGACTTTTGAGTTTTTTTTAGACAAAGGAAAAGACTTTTGAGTGTTTGTATGCAGTGGCGGCAGCAGGAAATGGCCAAGGCCCAGGCCGCCCCGAGCAGCCTTCCTTCGTTTACTTTAGCATCGTGTGTCAACAGTAAATGTTACCATCAAGGAAGGACTTGGGCCTCACGCCCCAGGCCGCGGCCCGGGCTGCTTGGGGCGTGTCTCCGCCGTTGTTTGTATGTGTGACTGCAATGCCGTTACTCCTGGCATGGCGAGGTTGTAGTCGGAGTTGAGGTGGGTGGCATCTGCAATTTGTGAAGATAATAATTTCAATCAGAGGGTCCACACGGCCCCATTTTTATTACGAAAATGAGGACGGAGTCACAAGATACAGATCAAGTCCCATACAAACTTATCATCGATGCCTAACATATACATCAGGAAAAAAAACTCCTACATCCTGAGGCACTTCAAACTGCACCTACAGGACGCTACATCAAAAGAACGAGCCCAAAGCTCAACCGCTGCATATGATGCCTAACATATTATTTGCACCAGGGAAATAAACTCCTACAACCTGAGATACTAAACTCCGCACCTGCATGGTGTTATAGCAAGAGAAAAGGAGAAACATTGCAAATGCTACACCACCCCCAAATGGTCAGGATCATCTTAGCTTTTCTACATTCATCACTTGCCAACTTATCGCAGGACACAAATGAAGGAAATATGACCTAGAGGCAATAATAAAGTTGTTATTTATATTTCCTTATATCATGATAAATGTTTATTATTCATGCTAGAATTGTATTAACCGGAAACTTAGTACATGTGTGAATACATAGACAAACAGAGTGTCACTAGTATGCCTCTACTTGACTAGCTCGTTAATCAAAGATGGTTAAGTTTCCTAACCATGGACAAAGAGTTGTCATTTGATAAGCGGAATCACATCATTAGAGAATGATGTGACTGACTTGACCCATCCGTTAGCTTAGCACGATGATCGTTACAGTTTCATTGCTACTGCTTTCTTCATGACTTATACATGTTCCTCAGACTATGAGATTATGCAACTCCCGAATACCGGAGGAACACCTTGTGTGCTATCAAACGTCACAACGTAACTGGGTGATTATAAAGATGCTCTACAGGTGTCTTTGATGGTGTTTGTTGAGTTGGCATAGATCAAGATTAGGATTTGTCACTTCGTGTATCGGAGAGGTATCTCTGGGCCCTCTCGGTAATGCACATCACTATAAGCCTTGCAAGCATTGTGACTAATGAGTTAGTTGCGGGATGATGCATTACGGAACGAGTAAAGAGACTTGCCGGTAACGAGATTGAACTAGGTATGAGGGTACCGACGATCGAATCTCGGGCAAGTAACATACCGATGACAAAGGGAACAACATATGTTGTTATGCGGTTTGACCGATAAAGATCTTTGTAGAATATGTAGGAACCAATATGAGCATTCAGGTTCCGCTATTGGTTATTGACTGGAGATGAGTCTCGGTCATGTCTACATAGTTCTCAAACCTGTAGGGTCCGCACACTGAACGTTCTGTGACGATTTGTATTATGAGTTATGTGATTTGATGACCAAAGTTTGTTCCGAGTCCCGGATGAGATCGGGGACATGACGAGGAGTCTCGAAATGGTCGAGATGTAAAGATTGATATATTGGAAGGCTATATTCGGATATCGGAAAGGTTCCGAGTGATTCGGGTATTTTGCGGAGTACCGGAGACTTACGGGAATTCGTATTGGGCCTTTATGGGCCATACGGGAAAAGAGAGAAAGGCCTTAAGGGTGGCCGCGCCCCTTCCCCATGTACTGGTCCGAATTGGACTAGGGAAAGGGGGCGCCCCCTTCCTTCCTTCTCCTCCCCCCTTCCCTTTTTCCTATTCCATGTGGGAGGTGGAATGAGGGAGTCCTAGTAGGACTCCACACATTGGGTGCGTCCTATGAGGGCCGGCCTCCTCCTCCCTCCATCCTTTATATACGTGGCCAGGGGACACCCCATAGACACACAAGTTGATCAGTTGATCTTTTAGCCGTGTGCGGTGCCCCCCTCCACCATAATCCACCTCGGTCATATCGTAGCGGTGGTTAGGCGAAGCTCTGCGTCGGTAGCATCACCATCACCGTCATCACGCCGTCGTGCTAACGGAACTCTCCCTCGAAGCTCTGCTGGATCGGAGTTCGTGGGACGTCACCGAGCTGAACGTGTGCTGAACTCGGAGGTGCCGTACATTCGGTACTTGGATCGGTCAGATCGTGAAGAAGTACGACTACATCAACTGCGTTCTCATAACACGTCCGTTTACGGTCTACGAGGGTACATGGACAACACTCTCCCCTCTCATTGCTATGCATCACCATGATCTTGCGTGTGCGGAGGAAATTTTCGAACTTACTGCGTTCCCCAACAGTGGCATCCGAGCCAGGTTTATGCGTAGATGTTAAATGCACGAGTAGAACACAAAGGAGTTGTGGGCGTGGGTATATACATATTGCTTGCCGTCACTAGTTGATTCTTGATTCAGCGGCATTGTTGGATGAAGCGGCCCTGACTGACATTATGCGTACGCTTACGCGAGACTGGTTCTACCGACGTGCTTCGCACACAGGTGGCTAGTGGGTGTCCGTTTCTCCAGCTTTAGTTGAATCAGATTCAATGAACATGGTTCTTTCTGAAGATCAAAAAGCAATCACTATACCGAGTTGTGGTTTTTGATGCGTAGGTAAGAACGGTTCTTGCTCAGCCCGTAGCAGCCACGTAAAACTTGCAACAACAAAGTAGAGGACGTCTAGCTTGTTTTTGCAGGGCATGTTATGATGTGATATGGTCAAGACATGATGCTAAATTTTATTGTATGAGATGATCATGTTTTGTAACACAGTTATCGGCAACTGGCAGGAGCCATATGGTTGTCGCTTTATTGTATGAAATGCAATTGCCATGTAATTGCTTTACTTTATCACTAAGTGGTAGCGATAGTCGTGGAGGCAATAGTTGGCGTGATGACAACGATGCTTCGATGGAGATCGAGGTGTCAAGCCGGTGTCGATGGTGATCATGACAGTGCTTTGGAGATGGAGATCACAGGCACAAGATGATGATGGCCTTATCATATCACTTATATTGATTGCATGTGATGTTTATCCTTTATGCATCTTATTTTGCTTAGATCGACGGTAGCATTATAAGATGACCTCTCATTAAATTTCAAGGTATAAGTGTTCTCCCTGAGTATGCACCGTTGCAATAGTTCGTCGTACCGAGACACCACGTGATGATCGGGTGTGATAAGCTCTACGTTCACATACAACGGGTGTAAGCCAGTTTTGCACACGCGGAATACTCGGGTTAAACTTTACGAGCCTAGCATATGCATATATGGCCTCGGAACACTAGAGACGGAAAGGTCGAGCATGAATCATATAGTAGATATGATCAACATAGTGTTGTTCACCATTGAAAACTACTCCATCTCACGTGATGATCGGACATGGTTTAGTTGATTTGGATCACGTGATCATTTAGATGACTAGAGGGATGTCTATCTAAGTGGGAGTTCTTAAGTAATATGATTAATTGAACTTTAATTTATCATGAACTTAGTACTGATAGTATTTGCATAACTATGTTGTAGATCAATAGCTCGCGATGTAGCTCCCCGTTTATTTTTGATATGTTCATAGAGAAAAACTATGTTGAAAGATGATAGTAGCAATGACGCGGACTGGGTCCGTGATCTGAGGATTATCCTCATTGCTGCACAGAAGAATTATGCCCTTGATGCACCGCTAGGTGACGGACCTATTGCAGGAGCAGATGCAGACGTTATGAATGTTTGGCAAAGCTCGGTATGATGACTACTTGATAGTTTAGTACACCATGCTTTACGGCTTAGAACCGGGACTTCAAAAAACGTTTTGTACGCCATAGAGCATATAAGATGTTCCAAGAGCATAAATTTGTATTTCAGACTCATGCCCGAGTCGAGAGGTATGAGACCTCTGACAAGTGTTTTGCCTACAAGATGGAGGAGGATAGCTCAACTAGTGAGCATGTGCTCAGAATGTCTGAGTACTACAATCGCTTGAATCAAGTGGGAGTTAATCTTCCAGATAAGATAGTGATTGACATAGTTCTCTAGTCACCATCGCCAAGTTACTGGAGCTTCGTGATGAACTATAATATGTAAGGGATGACGAAAACGATTCCCGAGCTCTTCGCGATGCTAAAATCAGCGAAGGTAGAAATCAAGAAAAGCATCAAGTGTTGATGGTTGACAAGACCACTAGTTTCAAGTAAAAGGGCAAGGAAAAGAAAGGGAACTTCAAGAAGAATGGCAAGCAAGTTGCCACTCCCATGAAGAAGCCCAAAGCTAGACCCAAGCCTGAAATTGAGTGCTTCTACTACAAAGGAAATGGTCACTGGAAGTGGAACTGCCCTAGATACTTGGCGGATAAGAAGGATGGCAAAGTGAACAAAGGTATATTTGATATACATGTTATTGATGTGTACTTTACTAGTGTTTATAGCAACCCCTCAGTATTTGATACTGGTTCAGTTGCTAAGAGTAGTAACTCGAAACAGGAGTTGCAAAATAAACAGAGACTAGTTAAGGGCGAAGTGACGATGTGAGTTGGAAGTGATTCCAAGGTTGATAAGATCACCATCGCACATTCCCTATACCTTCGGGATTAGTGTTGAACCTAAAATAAATGTTATTTGGTGTTTGCATTGAGCATAATATGATTGGATCATGTTTATTGCAATACGGTTATTCATTTAAGACAAAGAATAATTGTTATTTTGTTTACATGAATAAAACCTTCCGAGGTCATACACCTAAGGTGAATGGTTGATTGAATCTCGATCGTAGTGATACACATATTCATAATATTGAAGCCAAAAGATGTGAAGTTAATAATGATAGTGCAACTTATATGTGGCACTGCCGTTTAGGTCATATTGGTGTAAAGCGGATGAAGAAACTCTATGCTGATGGGCTTTTGGAATCACTTGATTATGAATCATTTGATGCTTGCGAACCATGCCTCGTGGGCAAGATGACTAAAACTCTATTCTCCGGAACAATGGAGCAAGCAACTGACTTATCGGAAATAATACATACTGATGTATGCAATCCGATGAGTGTTGAGCCTCGCGGCGGGTATCGTTATTTTCTGACCTTCACAGATGATTTGAGTAGCTATGGGTATATCTACTTGATGAAACATAAGTTTGAAACATTTGAAAAGTTCAAAGAATTTCAGAGTGAAGTAGAAAATCATCGGAACAAGAAAATAAAGTTTCTGCGATCTGATCGTGGAGGAGAATATTTGAGTTACGAGTTTGGTCTTCATTTGAAACAATGCGGAATAGTTTTGCAACTCACACTACCTGGAACACCACAGTGTAATGGTGTGTTCAAACGTCATAACCGGACTTTATTAGATATGGTGCGATCTATGATGTCTCTTACCGATTTATCACTATCGTTTTGGGGTTATGCATTAGAGACAGCTGCATTCATGTTAAATAGGGCACCATCTAAATCCGTTGAGACGACACCATATGAACTGTGGTTTAGCAAGAAACTAAGCTGTCGTTTCATAAAGTTTGGGGCTATGATGCTTATGTGAAAAAGTTTCAACCTGACAAGCTCGTACCCAAATCGGAGAAATGCGTCTTCATAGGATACCCAAAGGAAACTGTTGGGTACACCTTCTATCACAGATCCGAAGGCAAGATATTCGTTGCTAAGAATGAATCCTTTCAAGAGAAGAAGTTTCTCTCGAAAGAAGTGAGTGGGAGGAATGTAGAACTTGATGAGGTAATTGTACCTTCTCCCGAATTGGAAAGTAGTTCATCACAGAAATCAGTTCCAGTGATTCCTACACCAATTAGTGAGGAAGCTAATGATGATGAGCATGGAACTTCAGATCAAGTTACTACCGAACCTCGTAGGTCAACCAGAGTACGGTCCGCACCAGAGTGGTACGGTAATCCTGTTCTGGAAGTCATGTTACTAGACCTTGACGAACCTACGAACTATGAGGAAGCAATGCTGAGCCCAGATTCCGCAAAATGGCTTGAGGCCATGAAATCTGAGATGGGATCCATGTATGAGAACAAAGTATGGACTTTGATTGACTTGCCCGGTGATCGGTGAGTCATTGAGAATAAATGGATCTTCAAGAGGACGACAGACGCTGATAGTAGTGTTACTATCTACAAATCTCGAATTGTCACAAAATGTTTTCGACAAGATCAAGATGTTGACTACGACGAGATTTTCTCACTCGTATCGATGCTTAAAAGTCTGTCCGAATCATGTTAGCAGTTGCCACATTTTATGAAATATGACAAATGGATGTCAAAACTGCATTCCTTAATGGATTTCTTAAAGAAGAGTTGTATATGATGCAACTAGAAGGTTTTGTCAATCCTAAAGGTGCTAACAAAGTGAGCAAGCTCCAGTGATCCATTTATGGACTGGTGCAAGCATCTTGGAGTTGGAATATATGCTTTCATAAAGTGACCAAAGCATATGGTTTTATACAGACTTGCGGTGAAGTCTGTATTTACAAGAGAGTGAGTGGGAGCACTACAACATTTCTGATAAGTATATGTGAATGACATATTGTTGATCGAAAATAATGTAGAATTTTCTAGAAAGCATAAAGAAGTGTTTGAAAGGAGTTTTTCAAAGAAAGACCTCGGTGTAGCTACTTACATATTGAGCATCAAGATCTATAGAGATAGATCAAGACGCTTGATATATTTTCAATGAGTACATACCTTGACAAGATTTTGAAGTAGTTCAAAATAGAACAGTCAAAGAAGGAGTTCTTGCCTGTGTTGCAAGGTGTGAAGTTGAGTAAAGACTCAAAACCCGACCACGGTAGAAAATAGAAAGAGAATGAAATGTCATTCCCTATGCCTCAGTCATAGGTTCTATAAAATATGCTATGCTGTGTACCAGACCTATTGTGTACCTCACCATAAGTTTGGCAAGAGGGTACAATAGTGATACAGGAGTGGATCACTGGACCGCGGTCAAAAATATACTTAGTGGAATAAGGAAATGTTTCTCGATTATGGAGGTGACAAAGAGTTCGTCGTAAAGAGTTACGTCGATGCAAGCTTTTGACACCAATCTAGATGACTCTAAGTCTCGATCTAGATACATATTGAAAGTGGGAGCAATTAGCTAGAGTAGCTCCGTGCAGAGTATTGTAGACATAGAAAATTTGCAAAATACATACGGCTCTGAATGTGGCAGACCCGTTGACTAAATTTCTCTCACAAGCAAAACATGATCACTCTTTGGGTGTTAATCACATGTAACACCCTCGATGCGACTATAGCTCCCACGTGTCGAGGCACGACTTAGAGACATAATCGCATTGAAGGCATATGTCGCAAGTTAGGCAATCTTCACAACATCCCATGTAATATAAATAATAAAGGGGAGATAACATAGTTGGCTTACACTCGCCACGTCAATCAAGTACATAAATAACATTACATCATCCAAACACTCATGGCCCGACTACGGCGCCAAAATAAAAGATAACCCAACATGCGACAACGGTCCCGTTCACCCCCAACTGGGCACCACTACTGATCATCGGGAAAGGAAACATAGTAACGTTGAGAGTCCTCGTCGAACTCCCACTTGAGCTCGAGCGCGTCACCTGGAGCGGAATCATCAGGCCCTGCATCTGGTGTAATAGTAATCTGTGAGCCACAGGGACTCAGCAATCTCGCACCCTCGCGATCAAGACTATTTAAGCTTATAGGTAAGGCAAGGTAATATATGGTGGAGCTGCAGCAAGCGACTAGCGTATATGGTGGCTAACTTATTCGCAAAAGAGAGCGAGAAGAGGAGGCAAAGCGCGAGCGAGAAACTAGGAACAACCTGCGCAAACATTACTCCAACACCGTGTCCACTTCCCGGACTCCGCCGAGAAGAGGCCATCACGGTAACACACTCAGTTGATTCATTTTAATTAAGTTAAGGTTCAAGTTATCTACAACCGGACATTAACAAATTCCCATCTGCCCATAACCGCGGGCACGGCTTTCGAAAGTTCAAATCCCTGCAGGGGAGTCCCAACTTAGCCCATGACAAGCTCTCACGGTCAACGAAGGAATAGACCTCCTCCCAAGACGTTCCGATCAGACTCGGTATCTCGGTTCTTCAAGACACTTCGACAGGTTAAAACAAGACCAGCAACACCGCCCGAATGTGCCGACAAATCCCGATAGGAGCTGCACATATCTCGTTCTCAGGGCACACTCAGATGAGCAAGACGTCGGGTAGGCCAGCCCAGAGTTGCCCCTGGTAGCCCCGGACATCGCTCGGTTGGACCAACACTCAGAGGAGCACTGGCCCGGGGGGGCTAAAATAAGATGACCCTCGGGCTCCGGAAACCCAAGGGAAAAAAAGGCTAGGTGGCAAATGGTAAAACCAAGTTGGGCATTGCTGGAAAAGCTTTAATCAAGGCGAACTATCAAGGGGTTCCCATTATAACCCAACCGCGTAAGGAACGCAAAATCCGGGAACATAACACCGATATGACGGAAACTAGGGCGGCAAGAGTGGAACAAAACACTAGGCGAGAGGCCGAGCCTTCCACCCTTTACCAAGTATATAGATGCATTAAGATAACATGGCAATATAATGATATCCCAACAAGTAAATAAATGTTCCAACAAGGAACAGCCTCCAATCTTCACCTGCAACTAGCAACGCTATAAGAGGGGCTGAGCAAAGCGGTAACATAGCCAATCAACGGTTTGCTAGGACATGGTGGGTTAGAGGTTTGACATGGCAATTTGGGAGGCTTGAAAGCAAGTGGTAGGCATCGTAGCATTGGCATAGCAAAAGAGCGAGCAAACTAGCATAGCAAAGATAGTAGTGATTTCGAGGGTATGATCATCTTGCCTGCACAGTTGTCAGAGTTGACTGGATCCTCGAAAGCAAACTCAACGGGCTCCTCGTTAGCGAACTCGTCTCGGCTCTACCCAAACAAGACAAACAAGCAACAGATGACCAATCAACCACGTGCAAGGATACAACAATATGATGCAATGATGATATGCTATGCGGGATGCGATGCGGGATGCAAAATGCAAGATATGACAGGAATGCATGAACCTGGCCTCAACTTGGAAATCCAAGTGTGCCACTGGAAAGATGAGATGAAATCGCTTGAAAACGATATAAAGAACGCCAGAATCGGAGTTACGGTTTGGAAATGGCAAGCGATTCAAATATGACACCGGTCTGCGATTTACAGCAAGTAGCCATCTAAATGCAATGAGATGAACATGCTACAGCACCCAAACATGACAACAAAATACATGGCAGGGATGCATTCAAGATGCTTAACAAAAGTCTAGCACTGAGCTACGGCCAAATCATCCATTAACAGGTTCAAACAAGCATGGCAAAAATGCATATGGCAAACAGATCTCAGACTTAGTGAAATTAACACTTGTCTGGAATTTCAGATCAGGTAGCACTCTTCGGAGCAACAAAACTACATGCTACAGGACCTGAACATGGCAAAGTAAAGCATGGCATGGAGCTACTCAAAGAGCTTAACAAAAGTCCCTTAGTGACCTTGAGCCAAAAGGGATCAGAAAATACAATTGCAAGCATGTGAACATAGCAAAAACATAATCAGTTTTCAGACTTAGTGAAAACTGGCACATGCTGAAACATAACTCAAGTAGGCATGTTTACGAGCTCGATGCACTCACTACGGAGCAAGTCATGACAAGATAAGCATACACTCAAGAACACACAAATGCAAGCTAGACATGGCAAGAACAATAGCATAGCATGCACGGATCAACTACAACATCATCGGCAAAATTGCAAACAAGTTGACAATCTGCCCAGATTCACAAAGTAGCAAAAGTAGAGCTCGATTGACTCAAGCTAGGGTGCTCCATAATTGCAAACAAAGACATGGATGGATAGAGCACTACAAGATTAACAAAACATCCTTACTGATCATCCTCAAAAGAGGCACGGATCACTAGGAAACAACATGAACATATGGCATCATGAGATAAACAGATCAAGGACTTAGTGGAATTACTAAGTCCCTGAAATCAGAATTACCAAGTGCACCACTTTGCAAGCTTGTTAGTCACCACACACATCACAAAAATACATGGGTTGCACCTCTGGAAAGATGACAAAACCCTTAACAAAACATATGTAGAGCACTCAGGGCATATCATGCACACATTAATCATGGCAAAAATGACAAAAAGCTAAATAGAGTAGCAGATCTGACAATTAACTCAAGTAGCCCTCTTCTAACAGCATTTCGGGCATCAAGATGAACTCAAATGAAAATGATGCAATGGAATGAAATGATGTACTCTCTGAGATGAACATTTTGATATGCTATATGCATGAATCGGAGCTACGGATGCAAAGTTACGGAGGCTATGAACATGAGCACTTGGATCTAGAATTTCGGGACTTAGAAGAAAATCACCTAGGGTTTACTGTTCATCTGGACGCGAACAGGTGGGATCCGAGCTCGCCGGAGTAGGGGGCCGGCGGTGGCCGGAGGAAGGAGGAGGCCGGCCGGGGCTCGGGACCCGAGGGGCGGCGAGGGTGAGGCGGCGAGGCGAGGGCGAGGCGGCGGGGCGACCGAACGGCGGCGGGGCGAGGCCGGCGCCGAGCTCGCGGCAGCGGAGCAGCTTGGCGGCGGCCGGAGCGACGCGGTGGCCGGCGCGCGGTCGGGCGGCGCGGAGAAGAAGAAGCAGCGGGCGGCGGCGGATGGCGAGTGGGCCGCGGGGGCCCCGGCTGGGCCTCGCGGGCCTCGGCGGCGGCGGCGGCGCGCCACGTGGCAGCTTGCCACTGGTGCGGGCGGGCGGCGGACGGTGTCCGGCGCGGTGCGGACTCCGGCCGCGCGGAGACGATTTTTAGGGTTAGAGGAAGGGGGATCCGAATATTTCGGGGAGACTTTTATAGAGTAGAGGGAGCTAGGAGAGTCCAAATGAGGTGCGGTTTTCGGCCACGCGATCGTGATCGAATGCTCTAGATGATGGAGCAGGTTTAGGTGGGTTTTGGGCCAAATTGGAGGGGTGTTGGGCTGCAACACACACGAGGCCTTTTCGGTCCCTCGGTTAACCGTTGGAGTATCAAACGAAGTCCAAATGATACGAAACTTGACAGGCGGTCTACCGGTAGTAAACCAAGGCCGCTTGGCAAGTCTCGGTCCAATCCGGAAATGTTTAATCCCCACACACGAAAGAAAGCTAGAAATGACCACCGGAGGAGAACGAAGCGCCGGAATGCAAAACGGACAACGGGGAAAATGCTCGAATGCATGAGACGAACACGTATGCAAATGCAATGCACATGATGACATGATATGAGATGCATGACAACGACAACAACACACGGAGACAAAACCCGAACCCGAGAAAATAAATATTAACTTAACGCCGAAAACGGCAAGAGTTGGAGTACAAATTGGGAAAGTTACATCCGGGGTGTTACAATCACATAGCGATGTGAACTAGATTATTGACTCTAGTAAACCCTTTGGGTGTTAGTCACATGGAGATGTGAACTAATCACATAAAGATGTGAACTATTGGTGTTAAATCACATGACGATGTGAACTAGATTATTGACTCTAGTGCAAGTGGGAGACTGAAGGAAATATGCCCTAGAGGCAATAATAAAGTTGTTATTTATATTTCCTTATATCATGATAAATGTTTATTATTCATGCTAGAATTGTATTAACCGGAAACTTAGTACATGTGTGAATACATAGACAAACAGAGTGTCACTAGTTTGCCTCTACTTGACTAGCTCGTTGAATCAATGATGGTTATGTTTCCTAACCATAGACATGAGTTGTCATTTGATTAACGGGATCACATCATTAGAGAATGATGTGATTGACTTGACCCATCCGTTAGCTTAGCACGATGATCGTTTAGTTTGTTGCTATTGCTTTCTCCATAACTTATACATGTTCCTATGACTATGAGATCATGCAACTCCCGAATACCGGAGGAACACTTTGTGTGCTACCAAACGTCACAACGTAACTGGGTGATTATAAAGGTGCTCTATAGGTGTCTCCGATGGTGTTTGTTGAGTTGGCATAGATCGAGATTAGGATTTGTCACTCCGATTGTCGGAGAGGTATCTCTGGGCCCTCTCGGTAATGTACATCACTATAAGCCTTGCAAGCAATGTAGCTAATGAGTTAGTTACGGGATGTAGCATTACGAAACGAGTAAAGAGACTTGCCAGTAACGAGATTGAACTAGGTATTGAGATACCGACGATCGAATCTCGGGCAAGTAACATACCGATGACAAAGGGAACAACATATGTTGTTATGCGGTTTGACCGATAAAGATCTTCGTAGAATATGTAGGAACCAATATGAGCATCCAGGTTCCTATTGGTTATTGACCGGAGATGAGTCTCGGTCATGTCTACATAGTTCTCGAACCCGTAGGGTCCGCACGCTTAACGTTCTGTGACGATTTGTATTATGAGTTATGTGATTTGATGACCGAAGTTTGTTCAGAGTCCCGGATGAGATCGGGGACATGATGAGGAGTCTCGAAATGGTCGAGACGTAAAGATCGATATATTGGAAGGCTATATTCGGACATCGGAAAGGTTCCGAGTGATTCGGGTATTTTTCGGAGTACCGGAGAGTTACGGGAATTCGTATTGGGCCTTAATGGGCCATACGGGAAAGGAGAGAAAGGCCTCAAGGGTGGCCGGCCCCTTCCCCATGGACTGGTCCGAATTGGACTAGGGAAAGGGGGCGCCCCCTTCCTTCCTTCTCCTTCTCCCTTCCCTTTTTCCTATTCCATGTGGGAGGTGGAATCCTACTAGGACTAGGGAGTCCTAGTAGGACTCCACACTTTGGGCGCGCCCTATGAGGGTCGGCCTCCTCCCTCCATCCTTTATATACGTGGCCAGGGGGCACCCCATAGACACACAAGTTGATCATTGATCTTTAGCCGTGTGCGGTGCCCCCCTCCACCATAATCCACCTCGGTAATATCGTAGCGGTGCTTAGGCGAAGCCCTGTTCCGGTAGCAACATCATCACCGTCATCACGCCGTCGTGCTGATGAAAGCTCTCCCTCGAAGCTCTACTGGATCGTGAGTTCGCGGGACGTCACCGAGCCGAACGTGTGCAGATCGCGGAGGTGTCGTATCTTTCGGTACTAGATCGGTCGATCGTGAAGACGTACGACTACATCAACCGCGTTGTCATAACGCTTCCGCTTACGGTCTACGAGGGTACGTAGACGATACTCTCCCCTCTCGTTGCTATGCATCACCATGATCTTGCGTGTGCGTAGGAATTTTTTGAAATTACTGCGTTACCCAACACTCAGATACCCCAAAACCTTCCAGGGGAGCCACTAAACCACTTTTCCACCGCCGCAACCTTCTGTACCTGTGAGATCCCATCTAGGGGCCTTTTCCGGGTCCTGCAGGGGGATTCGATCACGGAGGGCTTCTACATCAACACCATTGCCTCTCCGATGAAGCGTGAGTAGTTTACCATAGACCTACGGGTCCATAGCTAGTAGCTAGATGGCTTCTTCTCTCTCTTTGATTCTCAATACCATGTTCTCCTCGATGTTCTTGGAGATCTATTCGATGTAATACTCTTTTGCGGTGTGTTTGCCGAGATCCGATGAATTGTGGATTTATGATCAGCTTATCTATGAATATTATTTGAATCTCCTCTGAATTCTTATATGCATGATTTGATATCTTTGCAAGTCTCTTCGAACTATCGATTTGGTTTGGCCAACTAGATTGGTTTTTCTTGCAATGGGAGAAGTGCTTAGCTTTGGGTTCAATCTTGCGGTGCTCGATCCTAGTGACAGAAGGGGAACCACATATTGTATTGTTGCCATCGAGGATAACAAGATGGGGTTTTCATCATATTGCTTGAGTTTATCCCACATCATGTCATCTTACTTAATGCGTTACTCTGTTCTTCATGAACTTAATACTCTAGATGCAGGCAGGAGTCGGTCGATGTGTGGAGTAATAGTAGTAGATGCAGGTAGGAGTCGGTCTAATTGATACGAACGTGATGCCTATGTTCATGATCATTGCCAGATATTGTTATAACCTTGCGCTTTTCTATCAATTGCTCGGCAGTAATTTGTTCACCCACCGTAATATTTTTTATCTTGAGAGAAGCCTCTAGTGAAACCTATGCCCCCCGGGTCTATTTTCCATCATATAAGTTTATGATCTACAATTTTAGTTTCCTATTTACCTTCTTTGCAATCTTTTACTTTCCAATCTATAAACCAAAAATACCAAAAGTATTACTTTACCGTTTATCAATCTATATCAGATCTCACTTTGCAAATAACCGTGAAGGGATTGACAACCCCTTTGTCGCGTTGGTGCAAGTTGGTGTTTATTTGTGCAGGTATTCGGTGGCTTCTGCGTTGTCTCCTACTGGATTGATACCCTGGTTCTCAAAAGCTAAGGGAAATACTTACTCTACTTTGTTGCATCACCCTTTCCTCTTCAAGGGAAAAACAAACGCAAGCTCAAGAGGTAGAATGCATCCCCAAGCTTAGGCTCTTGCCACTCCTTATTCCGTAGGCCATTGAAACTTCACCCAAAACTTGAAAACTTCACAACACAGAACTCAACAGAAAACTCATGAGATCAGTTAGTATAGTAAAATAAATTACCACTTAGGTATTGTTGTGAACTCATTCTAAATTTATATTGGTGTTATATCTATTGTATTCCAACTTCTCCATGGTTCATACCCTCGATACTACCCATAGATTCATCAAAATAAGCAAACAACACAATGAAAACAGAATCTGTCAAAAATAGAACAGTCTGTAGTAATCTGGAAACTTCGTATGCTTCTGTAACTCCAAAAATTCTTAAAAATTAGGACAACAGAGGAAATTTGTATATCAATCTTGTGTAAGAAATTTAAAGTTTTTAACGCTTCTGTGATTTTTAACAATTCTGGCAATGAGCAGAAAAGTTTCGGCTTTTCAGCATGATCAAATCAACTATCACCATAGGCCATCCCAAAGGTCTTACTTGGCACTTTATTGAAACAAAAGCTATAAAACATGATTACTACAGTGCATTAATCATGTGAACACACAAAAATAGTAGGTGGAAATATTGGGTTGTCTCCCAACAAGCACTTTTCTTTAATGCCTTTGTAGCTAGGCATGATGATTTTAATGATGCTCACATAAAAGCTAAGAATTGAAACACAAAGAGAGCATCATAAAGCATATGACTAGAACATTTAAGCCTAACCCACTTCCTATGCATAGGGATTTTGTGAGCAAACAATTTATGGGAGAAAGAATCAACTAGCATAGGAAGGCAAAACAAGCATAACTTCAAAACATTCAACACATAGAGAGGAAACTTGATATTATTGAGATATGTAAGAGCACATGTTCCTCTCTCATAATAATTTTCAGTAGCATCATGAATAAATTCAATGATATAAGCATCACATAAAGCATTATTTTCATGATCTACAAGAATAGAAATTTTATTACTCTCCACATAAGCAAATTTGTTACTCTCCACATAAGCAAATTTATTACTCTCCACATAAGCAAATTTATTCTCATCAATGGTAGTGGGAGCAAACTCAACAAAATAACAATCATGTGAGGCATAATCCAATTGAAACTTAAAATCGTGATGACAAGTTTCATGGTTATCATTATTCTTTATAGCATACATGTCACACAATAATCATCATAGATAGCAACTCTCTTCTCATAATAAATTGGAACCTCTTCAAAAATAGTGGATTCATCACTAAATAAAGTCATGACCTCTCCAAATACACTTTCATAATTATTATAAGATTCAACACCCTCAAAAATAGTCATTAGTACCTAGAGTTTGACACTCTTCCAAACCCACTTTCATCAATATAATCATCATAAATAGGAGGCATGCTATCATCATAATAAATTTGCACATCAAAACTTGGGGGACTAAAAATATCATCTTCATCAAACATAGCATCCCCAAGCTTATGGCTTTGCATATCATTAGCATCATGGATATTCAAGGGAATTCATACTAACAACATTGCAATCATGCTCATCATTCAAATATTTAGTGCCAAACATTTCATAGATTTCTTCTTCTAGCACTTGAGCAAAATTATCCTTTCCATCATACTCATGAAAGATATTAAAAAGGTGAAGCATATGAGACAAACTCAATTCCATTTTTTTATAGTTTTATTTTATAAACTAAACTAGTGATAAAACAAGAAACTAAAAGACTCGATTGCAATATCTAAAGATATACCTTCAAGCGCTAACCTCCCCGGCAACGGCGCCAGAAAAGAGCTTGATGTCTACTACACAACCTTCTTCTTATAGATGTTGTTGGGCCTCCAAGTGCAGAGGTTTGTAGGACAGTAGCAAATTTCCCTCAAGTGGATGACCTAAGGTTTATCAATCCGTAGGAGGCGTAGGATGAAGATGGTCTCTCTCAAGCAACCCTGAAACCAAATAACAAAGAGTCTCTTGTGTCCCCAACACACCCAATACAATGGTAATTTGTATAGGTGCACTAGTTCGGCGAAGAGATGGTGATACAAGTGGTATATGGATAGTAGATAATGGTTTTTGTAATCTGAAAAAATAAAAACAGCAAGGTAACTAATGATAAAAGTGAGCATAAACGATATTGCAATGCTAGGAAACAAGGCCTAGGGTTCATACTTTCACTAGTGCAAGTCCTCTCAACAATAATAACATAATTGGATAACATAACTATGCATCAACATGCAACAAAGAGTCACTCCAAAGTCACTAATAGTGGAGAACAAACGAAGAGATTATGGTAGGGTACGAAACCACCTCAAAGTTATTCTTTCCAATCAATCTGTTGGGCTATTCCTATAAGTGTCACAAGTAGCCCTAGAGTTCGTACTAGAATAAGTCCTTAAGACACAAATCAACCAAAACCCTAATGTCACCTAGAGACTCCAATGTCACCTCAAGTATCCGTGGGTATAATTATACGATATGCATCACACAATCTCAGATTCATCTATTCAACCAACACATAGGACCTCAAAGAGTGCCCCAAAGTTCTATCGGAGAATCACGACGAAAACATGTGCCTACCCCTATGCATAGGTTCATGGGTGGAACCCGCAAGTTGATCACCAAAATATACATCAAGTGAATCACGTGGTATCCCATTGTCACCACAGATACGCACGGCAAGACATACATCAAGTGTTCTCAAATCTTTAAAGACTCAATCCGATAAGATTACTTCAAAGGGGAAACTCAATTCATTACAAGAGAGTAGAGGGGGGAAGAAACATCATAGGATCCAAATATAATAGCAAAGCTCGTGATACATCAAGATCGTATCATCTCAAGAACACGCGCGAGAGAGAGATCAAACACATAGCTACTGGTACATACCCTCAGCCCCGAGGGAGAACTACTCCCTCCTCGTCATGGAGAGCACCGGGATGAGAAAATGGCCACCGGAGAGGGATTGCCCCCTCCGGCAGGGTGCCGGAACGGGTCTAGATTGGTTTTTGGTGGCTACGGAGGCTTCTAGCGGCGGAACTCCTGATCTAATCTCTGTTTTGGAAGTTTTAGGATATGTAGGTATATATGGGTGAAAGAAGCACGTCGGTGGACCGAAGGGGGGGTGTGACGCTCGGATATTTAAGCTACAGTAAACTTCTACTAATGATGCCACGTCCCCATGATTACTGTTGCTAATCTCGCAAAGATTCAAATCCCGTCCGAATTCAAATTCAAAATCAAGTCAGACAATAAAAGTTTTCAAATGTTAAGTCTAAAGTGTTCGAAATGTAGCAAATAAATTCTAGATGATTATGATGGTGAAACCACATTTTTATAAATTGTTTAAATACACTAAAATAGATAGAACAACATCTTAAACAATTAAATAAATGCCTTTTATATTTAGTACAATACTAAACTATTTTATTTGGGTGCCATAGTTAATATGGCACTAGTATATATAGTTACACTAAAGTAGGGACTACTTTTATAATTTATAAAACTAAAATAAAAGAGGAACTTAAATTAAAATAGAAAAGAAAATAAAGAAAAAGGAAAAGAACAAAACAGGAAACAAAACTAACAAAAAAAGTGAAAAGCAAACCCCACCCCCTTGGGCATCAACCCACCAGGCCGCCAGGCCAGCCCACTCTCACCCCATAACCTCCCCACCCCCCCCCACCCCCACTCCCCTAGTACACACCGACACACCCCCACTCCCCCCGGCAGAAATATCTCCCTCCCCCCATCTCTCCCGATTGGATCGGGAGGAGACGGCCGCCCCGACGCCTGTCGTTGCCGGCCCCGCCAATCGCCGCCGCCGCCCGAACCGCCGCCTCGTCCCTGCGCCCCGTCTCCGTCGTTGCCTCGCCGTCCTCTCCCGACGTCGTCAACGGACCCCGCCACTGCCCGAAGCCACCACAACGGCCTACCTCCCCGTCGGAATGACGTCCCCGTCCTCCTCCTCGCCCTCCACTGCCTAGACCCCACGACCCCGTGGTGAGGCCTCGGCATCTCCTCCTCTTCCCCTTCCCGTGCCTGCTGCCGCTCAGAGGCCGCCGCCTGCCCCCTCCGCAGTCGCGCGCTACCCACGCTCTGGGTCGTACTCGCACCACGCGCGTCCCGCGCCTCGCTCATCCCTGACGCGCGCCCGCGCGCGCCTCCTCCCCTGCTCGCAACGGCACCCCAGGCCCCGCAGCCGCCGCGCGCGCGTCCTGGGGCCCCTCCTCCCGCCCGCGCTCGGCCTTCGTCGTGCGCGCCCGTGCCCCGCTAACCGCGCACACACCCTCGCCTCGCGCCGTTGCACCTCGCCCCTGGCCTGCTGCAAGACCCGCGTCGCCATCCCGCCTCGCGCCCTTGCTGCACGCTCGCGCGCGGGGCCTCGCCGCGCTCGTCGCTGCTGCTGCTCTTGCGCGGCAGCCACCACAGCGCCCCCTCCCCCCACGGCCACCGCGCCTCCCGCTCGCCGGTCCGGTCGCCGCCTCCGGCCGGGCACTTGGCCGCCGGTGCCCCACGGCTGGCTGGGCGAGTGCCTTATCAGGCTGGCGCCCAGCGCCCGTTGCTCGCTCGCTAGCCACTTCCAAACGGGGCCCACTGCCCAGATTGTTAAAAATAATAATAATAATGGAAATAAAATTAGTAAAAGTAATAATTAATTAATTAGTGAAATAATTAAGTTAATTAATTTTGTTTAACTAAACTAATTAGAATTAGTTAACCTAATCAAGTAATTAAACTAATTAACCTGTTTAGTTAATCCCAGTCAATGGCAAATGGGACCCACCCATCCGTTGACTGGTCAACGGTCAACTTTGACCGCTGATGTCATGATGATGCAATAATTCTTTTTCAAATTAATTTAATAATAATATTATAGAAAAATGAGTTAAAACTTTGAAATTTAATATAAAATAAACCATACTTCGGATGAAAAAACTTTGTACATGAAAGTTGCTCAGAACGACGAGACGAATCCAGATATGCAGCCCGTTCGTCCGCCACACACCCCTAACATATCAAACTCGCAACTTTCCCCCTCCGGTTCATTTGTCCGAAAATGCGAAACACCGGGGATAATTTCCCGGATGTTCCCCCCTTCACCGGTACCACCTCGTACCGTGTTAGGGCACACCTAGCATCACGCTTTGTCATGTCATTCGTCATCATGCATTTGTTTGCAATATATTTATTCCTCTTCTCTCGCTAGACACCGAGACTGACGCCGCTGCTACCCAGTACGACTACGGTGTTGACGACCCCTCTCTCTTGCCAGAGCAACCAGGCAAGCCCCCCCTTGATCACCAGATATCGCCTATTCTCCTCTATACTGCTTGCATTAGAGTAGTGTAGCATGTTACCGCTTTCCGTTAATCCTATCCTGATGCATAGCCTGTCATTGTTGCTACAACTGTCGTTACATTTACCTGCAATCCTAATGCTTAGTATAGGATGCTAGTTTATCATCAGTGGCCCTTCATTCTTGTCCGTCTGCCATGCTATACTATCGGGCCGTGATCACTCGGGAGGTGATCACGGGTATATACTATATACTTTATATATGATACTTGAGGTGACTAAAGACGGGTCGGCTTGTAGGAGTACCCGCGAGTGATCCACGGATTGGGTCTGAAAGGACGTTTGTCCCGACGGCCCTCTGAGTGGATCTTTGTGGCAAAGCGACAGGGCAGGTTGAGACCACCTAGGAGAGAGGTGGGCCTGGCCCTGGTCGGCGTTCGCGGTTATTTCAAAATAACACGTTTAACGAGATCTTGGTATTTGATATGAGTCTGGCTACTGGCCTATACGCACTAACCATCTACGCGGACAGTTATGGGCACTCGATGTCCTGGTATCAGCCGAAGCCTTCGTGACGTCAGCGACTGAGCAGCGCGCGCCGGATTGGAACGTAAGCCTGCTCTTGTATTAATGGGGCTAGTTCTGCTTCTGGCCGCCCTCGCAACGTGCAGGTGTGCAATGGGCGATGGGCCCAGACCCCTGCGCCATAGGATTTAGACCGGCGTGCTGACCTCTCTGTTGTGCCTAGGTAGGGCTGCCACGTGTTGATCTTCCGAGGCCGTGCATGACCCAGAAAAGTGTGTCCGGCCAAATGGGATCAAGCGTGTTGGGTTATGTGGTGCGCCCCTGCAGGGAAGTTAATCTATTCGAATAGCCGTGATCTTCGGTAACAGGACGACTTGGAGTTGTACCTTGACCTTATGACAACTAGAATCGGATACTTAATAAAACACACCCTTCCAAGTGCCAGATACAACCGGTGATCGCTCTCTCACAGGGCGACGAGGAGAGGATTGCCGGGTAGGTTTATGCTATGCGATGCTACTTGGAGGACTTCATTCTACTCTCTTCTACATGCTGCAAGACGGAGGCTGCCAGAAGCATAGTCTTCGACAGGATTAGTCATCCCCCTCTTATTCTGGCATTCTGCAGTTCAATCCACATATGATACCCTTATTCCATTTGATACCAGTGCATACATATGTAGTGTAGTTCCTTGCTTGCGAGTACTTTGTATGAGTACTCACGGTTGCTTTTCTCCCCCTTTTCCCCTTACCTATACTCGATTGCTGTGACCAGACATTGGAGTCCAGGAGCCAGACGCCACCGTCGACGACGACTACTACTACTCGGGAGGTGCCTACTACTATGTGCAGCCCGCTGACGACGACCAGGAGTAGTTTAGGTGGATCCCAGGTAGGAGGCCTGCACTTTTTTCGATCTGTATCCCAGTTTGTGCTAGCCTTCTTAAGGCAAACTTGTTTAACTTATGTCTGTACTCATATATTGTTGCTTCCGCTGACTCGTCTATGATCGAGCTCTTATATTCGAGCCCTCGAGGCCCCTGGCTTGTAATATGATGCTTGTATGACTTATTTTATTTGTAGAGTTGTGTTGTGATATCTTCCGTGAGTCCCTGATCTTGATCGTACACATTTGCGTGTATGATTAGTGTACAATTGAATCGGGGGCGTCATAGGGGGCCACGAGGCAGGGGGGCGCGCCCTTGGGGGGGTGGGCGCGCCCCCCACCCTCGTGGGCACCTACCTTCTTTCCTGACGTGCACTCCAAGCTTTTCCGGTAGCTTTCCTTCCAAAAATAACTTCTCTAGTTGATTTCGATCCGTTTCGACTCCGTTTGATATTCCTTTTCTTCGAAACACTGAAATAGGCAAAAAAACAGCAATTCTGGGCTGGGCCTCCGTTTAATAGGTTAGTCCCAAAAATAATATAAAAGTGGATAATAAAGCCCAATATTGTCTAAAACAGTAGATAATATAGCATGGAGCAATCAAAAATTATAGATACGTTGGAGACGTATCATGAACATGCATTAAAATAGTTGTGAATTAGTATGTTAGGACGGTATCCTCCTCTAAAGAATTCAAGTAGCTTGACTTAGCACATGTTTAAACATGTAGTTGATTCAAAACCAATGCATCCTTTATGATATTTATGTTGAGAGTGTTTATATCCTACTCATGCTCATGTTTGTTAAATGTTCGCAATGCATGATTATGACCATTATCACTCTCTAGTTGGTCGCTTCTCAATTTATTTGCTAGTCTTCACCTGTACTAAGCAGGAATACTTCTTGTGCATCCAAAATTCTAAACCCAAAGTTGTCCCAAAAAATTTGACCATATCTATCTATATACGGCATTACCCTTCAGTTACAGGTAATTTGCATGTGCCACCTCTAATCATTCAAATAAACATTTGTTTTGTGTGCTCGTGGCGCTTATGGAGGGACGGGGCGGTCAATATCTTCCATGCTAAGTGGGTTATTCTCATGAAGAGAGTTTATTCACTCGTTTTGCATGAGAGAGGCTGGTAATTAGGATGCCCAGTCCCGTTAAACAAAAAGAAAAAAAATATATAACAAAACAAGACTCCCCCTGGAAACTTGATTGTTTGGAGGGCACCCGTGGATTTGGCTAGCCATTGTGTGTGTTTGTATGGTTGAGTTAAACTTTTCATTTCTGCATGGGAACTACCAATGATGTGTTTAGCTTGGACGATGTTGAAATCCTTTGTCGTGACGTTGACAAGGAAAGGCACACCACTAAAAAATGTATTCATCTCTATCTTAAGCTTCGAGCTCTGTCACCTTTACAAATCTCTGCTTCCCTCTACGAAGGGGCCTTATATTTAATTTCACATTGCTTACTTCCATTGTTGAGTCATCATCTTCTCATTCATGCACCAACATAGAGAGAGCTATTGTCATTCTTAGTTTAACATGCATTGAGTCTAGTTAATGTAGGATGTGAGCATGACTGGATCTCCTCTACTCTAAATTACAATGTTTATTGCTGCTTGAAGTTTAGAGGTGCTCTGCATTTATGTTTTGAGGTCTCGGAAAGGGCTAGCGAGATACCATGTTATCATATTATATCATGATTATTTTGACAAATTGTTGGCATTTGGGATATGTTATTATCGCTCGCTAGTTGATTATGCCATTGATATAAGTAAATGTGAGTTCTAAGTGTTATCATTCACATGGTTAGTTCATGATTTTTGCTAAAAACTTGGTTACTAGTTAAGCTTATATAGGGCAACAAAAACAAAAGAGTTTGTAAAAAATTTTCTTTATCACTTTCAATTTATCAACTAAATTGCTTGAGGACAAGCAATGAGTTAAGCTTGGGGGAGTTGATACGTCTCCGTCGTATCTACATTTCCAAACACTTTTGCTCTTGTTTTGGACTCTAATTTGCATGAAAAAAACATATTGGTGCTCTTTTCACCATAACTACCATGGTGTTGTTTTCGTGCAGAAATAGAAGTTCTCAGAATCAGACAAAACTTTGAGGAGATTTTTTATTGAATAAACAAAAATACTGGAACGGAGATCTACTTGACGGGGTCCACCTACTGCACACAAGGCAACAGGGTGCGCATAAGCCCAAGGGCGTGCCCTAATGTCTTGTGGGGCCCATGAGACTCCTTTGACCTAATTCCAAGCCTATAAATTATGTCTTCCCAAGAAAATATAGGTAGAAAATTTTCATCACGTTTTACAAAACAGAGCTGCCACCACCTCATGTTCTTCATCGGGAGGGTTGTTCTGGAGTCAGTTCGGGGCTCCGGAGAGGGGGGATTCGTCGCCATCCTCATCATCAACCCTTCTTCATCAACAATTCCATGATACTCATCACCGGGAATGAGTAGTTGCTTCGTAGTCTTGCTGGACGGTGATGGGGGTGGATGAGATTTTTCATGTAATCGAGTCAATTTGTTAGGGTTTGATCCCTAGTATCCACTATGTTCTGAGATTGATGCTGCTATGACTTTACTATGCTTAATGCTTGTCACTAGGGCCTGAGTGCCATGATTTCAGGTCTAAACGCTTTATGTTTTCATCGATATATTTGAGTTCTTGATTCTATCTGCTAGTTGTAGGCACTTGTTATTGTTCTGAACCGTAGACCCCAAGGTGACAATAATTGGGATACTCTCTAGGGATGACTGTAATTCGAGGAGTGCATGTATTCACCATGTGTTAATGCTTTGCTCCGGTTCTCTATTAAAAGGAGGCCTTAATATCCCTTAGATTTCCTTATGGACCCCGCTGCCATGGGAGGGTAGGACAAAAGATGTGATTCAAGTTCTTATTATAAGCATGTATGACTATATACGGAATACATGCCTACATTGAATTGATGGATTGGAGTTCTTGTGTATCGCTCTAGCTTGTGACTGTTACATGATGGAATGTCATCCATACAGATATCCATCGTTGATCCAATGCCTACGCTTTGCTCATATTGTCTTTGCTGAGTTAGTAATGTTGTTGTTGTTGTTGTTACAATCACTACAAAATCGCTACCATCACTGTTACTTCTACTATCAAACCACCATACTATTGTGCCACCTAGAGGCATGTATAGGGGGGGACCGTGGTCTAAAGAGGGACAAGCAATAATAGGCAAACACACAACATCGCACCCATCTTCAAGCAGGACTAGAAGAAAGGAGGAGAGAGGAGTGAATTAGGAGCAATCCACCACTCTAGGTAGTACCCCGACCATCACTGGTCTCCCCTGACCACCTCTTTTGTAACACTTGATCACTTGTACTCTTCTGATTATATTAAATACCAACAGCACGTAGTGTTTTACGCCAAGATGGAAGCCTGAACCTGTATAAAATCCCTCGTGTCCTTGTCTTTCTGTGTGCCTTTGAGAGCTGATTGACTAGGCATTTTAGCCCCTGGCCTAACTCGCAAATATAGGGTACCATTGATCCCTGGTGTCTGGAGAATGCACTTCGACATCTAGTGTGCCACGTAGTGGGCTAAATCTTAAGAATCAGCTTGCACGGGCGACTGATACGCCAAGGTATGGCAGGGTGATACCCGCCTTTGGGAGAGTTTGGGCTATTCCCACCAGAGGGGAATAACCATGCTGAGAATCACGCTGCCAAAGGCCCGCCGATTTCAGGGTTGCTATGCATCCGACTGATCACCCATATGCCAATTGAATGACCCCAGCCTCGGCCTTGGTACACACACAACCTTTCCTCCTACATCCACCAGTATCCATCAACGACCAATCTTCACTGAGCCCGTGGCTGCGAAAAATCATGGAGATGGTCGGGATTGCAAGACAACGCCTGGAGCACATGCATGTCCGAGAGTTGCATGGGTCGATCAGGCATTGGCACAATAAGTGGCATGGTGGGATAGCCGAACCTACCTTGTTTGTCCCCCTGGTTCCACCGGGCACTGTGATAAGGGTGAACATGTCGGGGCATGGGAGAAAAGGAAGGAGGGTCGGGCCCCGTCATTGGGACCATCCTCCCGAGAAAACACATTATGACGCTTGGAGCATCTTGGCCTACGATAGGTGCAATCGAGACGGGAGCAAGGCCAGAGCTGGGAGGACAAGATGGAGAGGTCGGGAATGAGGCGGGCGACCTCCGGGGCACAATAAAGGGTCCGTCAAGGGGTGGACGAGAAGCACATAGTGACAGATCCACATCAAACGCTCCATGGCATCGAGCGTGACCACATTTTCCGTAATGCAAGCTAGTTGGGGTAACATTCTACCCGTTGTTTTCAGAAAAGTTGTATCTAATATGCTTGTCTAATCAGTTCCAAAAAGGAATTGCGAACGGGAGAGGCATGAGGAGGGGAGGTAGGGGGTCGCTACACCTACCATTTCCCCTTGGGCTGTTCTCATCCTTATAAAAACAAAACGAAGGCCGCGAACACACGAAAGGACGAGGACGTCCCCTCATGCCATCAGACTGATAAGCCATGCCCCGGGAGGCCTAGGGGAAGCGAGTAAATGCCAACCATGAGCAGTCTGTTGCAAACTGATGGGGACGCCTTCCCTAGAGTCCCTCTAGGGGTGATTTATCAGGCCGACCCAACCCTCAATCGGAAGTGGTCCACCACATGCCGACGAGGGTTCTCCTATAGCCTTTTCCGAAAAAGGCTACGGGAAACAATCAAATCCTCCAAATAGAAGTGGTCTGCCAAATGTTGACGGGGGGCTCCCTTCTGACCTCCCTCTCTTAGAAGGAAGCTATGAGGGAGGGGCCAGACGTCTCTTAACTAGAAGCGGCCCACCGCATGCTGAAGAGCGCGAACTGGCCGCACCTGAAGCCCTGGATTCGTGCCCACGCACCGAGCTCAGGCGCAACCTAGCTCAGGTTTTTTAAGCACGAAGCCATGCTGTTGCACCCAGGAACACGACGACCATTGATGCCAATTTTCCAAGCCCCGGGGTCGTAGCTAGGCACACCACGACGCGAAGGGAAGCCCTGGAGTCATGACCAAGCACCATGATACGTTCTCATGAACTAACATAACCTACCAAGCCCTAGGGTCACATCCAGACATGCCACATGGAAATCGGACGGATGCAACGGTAAAGCCCTGGAGTCGCGGCTAGGCACTATGATACATTCCGATAAATGAAAACTTCCAAAAACAAAAAAATGATATCCCCTTCATGGACCAACAAAAGTACATAGAATGAGTATGCTTCAACTCTTTACAAAATTGGTCCCTTGGACAGGGACACCCGAAAGCTAGTTGAGGATGAGGCTCTCATGGAGCCCATTACATAAGAAAAAGATAAAACCACCCTAGAGGCTAAGATCAGTCGAGGGGTCCCCCGCCGGTGCTAACAATGGAGCCCCGAGCGGGTTCTCGGGGAGAAGCCCCTGAAGGCAAACCCATTGGGCGGCCCACGAAGGATCCTCAGAGCCCGTTTGCTCCATAGCCCAACCAAGGATCTGCCACGCCAGAAGAGGAGGCTCCGGGGCTCCTATCTCCGTGCATTCTTTAGTGTACGCCTCCGGTACGATATGGATGGCAAGGAAGTTGATCCCCCGGTTCACCTGAGAGAGCACGACGTCGATCTGCGGGCCCACCAGCGGCTCTAGTAGAGGGTTTGACTGGATGCGCTCCCACACCCCCTGAGCGGCACGAGAAGCTTTAATCCAGGAGGCCATAGCATCTCGAAGGTGGATCGTCCTAGAACGGCAAGCATGCACCTGGGCGAAATAAACCGCCACCATCCGCCCGAGTGTTTGGAGAAGAACTCGTGGACGATGTGGACTACCTGCATCGGTGCAAGCGCCTCCGTGCTCACCCTAGGCGGAGCCTGGATCAGCACTGGGACAGGAGGCGGAAACACTGCTCGCACCCCTTGAAGAAGAAGCGGGCGGCGCACCCCGAGGATGGGGCAGGGCAGAGGCGGAGGAGCCCTAACCATGCTTGATGGAACCAGGCTAAGAGCACTCACTTCCAGCCTTGAGCGGTGAACAGAACGAAGGAAGGGGGGATATCGAGAAGAGGAACCCTGAGGAGAAGCACGGTTTATAGACATGGTGGCAACTGAGGCAATGGATGGGGCAATAGCGATTGGGATGGTGGAGCCCGGGGGGAACCTCCCTCTCTTTTATAGTCACAAGCGGAATAGTGGCCGTGGACAAGGCGAGCCCCAAGATGAGCATTTAATAAAGTCTTCTCGGGTATCGGGGTAGTCAGCTTCAAGACAAGGACCGAGACTGTGGTCATTATCTCCTATCGAGCAGCCATGTCATATCTTTTTACCTTACCGAGCGCCAAGTCGTCGGCATTACTATCGCACAAAAGCTACTTCTTTTCCCACCACCGGTCACGGTAGAAGTAATTTCTGAGGTGGACGCAGCTACTTATTTTTAGTAGGCCCACCCACATTGTGATTCGGGCACACGCCCTCTCCTTTGACCACATTCAAAGAACATTGTAGGTGGGCCCGGGGGTTACTAGCGGAATATTAAAACATAGGATATGCTTAATATGTTGTGAATACGCACCCACTCAGAGGGAATGCAATATTATGATGTGCTAACCAAGTTCATAAATACAACACGGTGAAAAAAGGTTAGTTTGGGATGTACAAAATGCAAACCTAGAGGAAAATAGCCGCAGAAGATCCCCGAGAAGGACCTTGACATCAGCAGTGACGCGATGGGGGTCTGATTCCCTATACAAACAGGACACGCTCTGGCCAGAGAAGTTGGCCTTGCAGCGCACACCACCGACCAGACATTAAATGCCTTGCCAGTCTACCCAGTGTAGCCCGATGCATGGGTGCGTATAGGGTCATCATCACGACGACCCGAGGGGCGTGTGACAAGACGAAACACTGGTGCGGCGTAAAGTAGGAGGGGGCGGTGCGGCGCGTCACGTCACGTAGGGGAATGCACTCGAGCACCTGGCACTGAGCAGTGTCAGCTCATCTACTGTCGTGCGCCAGGAGCAAGTGGACTAATCGGACCAACTATCATTTTTGTATATTACCTTGTAGTTATTTCACAGACCAAGTGTGGTACCCCCGTGCCTATATAAGGGGAGGACCGTCGTCAAAGGAGGGACAAGCGAGAATAGGCAGACACACAACATCACACCGATCCTTAAGCAGGACTAGAAGAAAGGAGGAGAGAGAGAAGAGAACTAGGAGTGATCGGGCACTCTAAGTAGTACCCTGACCATCACTGGTCTCCCCCCGACCACCTATTTTGTAACACTTGAGCACTTGTACTCTTCCGATTATATCAAATACCAACAGGACGTAGGGTTTTACACCAAGATGGCAACATGAACTTGTATAAAATCCCTTTGTGTCCTTGTCTTTTCGCGTGCCTTTGAGAGTTGATTGGCTAGGCGTTTTAGCCCCTGACCGTGCTCACAAATACAGGGTATCCTTGATCCCTGGTGTCTGGAGAACGCACTCCAACATCCACATTGAACGACCCATGGTGCATAAAATAGAAGACTCGTGATGGCTTCTCATGTACTCGAAGATATAGAATTCGTCGGGGGCTCATTTCTCCGCATATGTAGCCTACTAGGTTGTTGTAACCAAAGACCCCCGTTATCTATATAAACCAAGGGGTATGGCTCGTAGGACAAACACTAATCTCGTGGTAGATCATCTGTACTTTTTACTCCATCTAAAGCAATAAATACAAGCGGGACATAGGGTATTATCTCTTCGGAGAGTCTGATCCCGGGCAAAAACCCCGTGTCCTTGTTACTATCACTACCCTGTACGCGAGATATGTTGGATTTACCTCCGTCACTAGTAGTGCTCAACTCTTTACTAAACACCGCTAGTTAGTTTTAAAGATTTTAGGATTTGAATTAAAGTGTTATGGGATTTTCTTTTTCTGATTATTTAGTGTACATCTGTTTTTCATTAAAGTAATTGCAAAATTCAAACAAAGCAACTCACTGTAAAAGGTCCTTTAAATTTAACTAAACGACATATATTTATATATATACATATAATAAAAGAAGCAACATCTAGATTTCGGCCACACGTTGTCAGATTTCGTATTACTAGTGATGTTTCATTCCTTTGCACGCTGCTAGAAGTTCCTGGCTGGTATGCATCCATGGTGCATCGTATGTGTTCGCACAGCTCGCACGCTGCTAGTTTCAGTAATTTATGCTTGCGCTGCTGGTAATGTGACTAAATTGTCGTTGCGTGCATTTTTTGTCACTATCAAAAGCTTTTTTTTCATGGGTTTTAGCAACCCTAGCCGACATCACCTCCACATCCAAGTCTTGTGGGCAGATCTAGCAGATTGCCGCCGGACCTGTCATGTTGTACATGTGAATATCTTTGAGGCGTTGCACCTTCTACACATGGGCGGCTTGCCCGTGCTCTCCGCGAGGAGAAGGTTGGCGATCTACTATTGCGCCGACGTGCATCATTGACTCTAATTGCGCTAAGGTTTTGTGCATCTAACGATGATCTCATGATATGGAACAATATTGCCGTTATGGTTTACGCAATAGAAACTATAATCTGTGCCCTAAAAAACCTATAATCTGTGCCGAATATAGCATATATGTATCCCAGAAAAGGAGCCTAAAAATTCCAATCGTCAAAAGGCTAAGAGTATCTACAGCCGGGCGCCTCATACCTCCCTCATAAACCCGAGCGGGCCGCCCGGTCACTGTCCGGTCGTAAAATTTTGAGCCAGACGGGCGCCTCAAACGAGCCTCAAACGCTCGGGCTGATCGACACCCCTCATATCCAGTCTAAATATGGGGCGGATATAGGGGCGACCGGGCACGCCCGTCACGTCTGACCCGACATCCCGACCCCACCGCAAATTGCATCAAATTTATCTCAAGACCGGCCGGATCCATTTGCTACCTCCTCTTTTTTTCTTCCTCCTCAACGCCGTCCGTCTCATAGCTCCGTCGCGGCGCGCGCTCCGTAGTTGTTCCTAGCCTCTGCACCGCTAGCTCTGGCAGAGCAGTTCTCTCTCCCGTCCTCGTCGCGGGAGACGTCGTCGCCGGCGCGGACGCCACCATGGTATGTCCGGCAACTCTCTGGCTCTGCCTTGCGCTTCATGAGTTCGACACATTGTCCGACCGTATTTTTTGTGATTTTTTTAGGGAAAACGATGGATTACAATGCTTCGTCGGATGAGGAATATGGACCGACGGAGCTTGAGCAAATGATTCGAGATGAGTTCTTCGATTCCTCGGATTCAGATGAAGAAGTGGAGATGATTATGCTCATGAGCATGCAAGAGGAAATGGACCAGCAAGTGGAGCATATTCTCAACTTAAGGGGCTTAATCAAAGGGAGAAGAGTGATCAACCGGGACAGGGTGTCTCGAGCAAAGCTACTGCACAGGGACTACTTTACTCCCAACCCTACTTTTCCGGATGATCCATGGTTTCGTCGCCATTTTCGCATGCGGAAACCATTTTTTGCGCATTGTGGAGGGAGTGGAGGAACACGACGACTACTTCAAGCTCACAAGGGATTGCCACAGACAACTCTCTTTCTCTGCCAAGCAGAAGTGCACGGCTACTCTGAGAATGCTTGCACTTGGTACTGATGCAGATGCCATTGGTGAGATTGTTGGGATGGGGGAGAGCACGTGCTTGAAGACTACTGTCAAGTTTGCCCGCGCCATGGTGGAGGTGTTTGGATTTGAGTATCTCAGAGAACCAAATGCGCAGGACACGGAGAAGTTGTTGGCTATTGGAGAGGCAAGGGGGTTTCCAAAAATGCTCGTACCAATTGATTGCATGCATTGGCAAATGGAAGAACTGCCTCAAAAGTTTGTGGGAATGCATCAAGGACACACTAGACAGGTCACCATCATAATAGAAGCGGTGGCATCACATGACTTATGGATTTGGCATGCTTTCTTTGGAATGATGGGTGTAAAATAGGGTCTAGTATATTGTCCTTGTACACGTATTTATATATGTATATAATTGTAATCGTGATCATCTATATATTGAGACGTGAGGTTGGATGTCAACCACCCACGCAAAACCCTTAACCTTGTGTCTCACCTCCATGGATGAGGATATTGCATGCCAACTCATTGGCTGTGAATCGGCGCATGCGGTGTGGACAGACGTCGCCGTCATGTTTGGCACCCAGAGCCGCGCCAATGTCCGCCACATCCGGCGGCAACTTCAGTCGCTGAGGTAGGACGATCTGTCTGCCGCAGAATACATGCACAAGATGAAAGCCCTGGCCGACACTATGGCCGCCGCCGGCTCTCCGATCCGCGATGATGAACTTATCGATCACATCCTCACTGGCCTCGGCTCCGCCTACGACTCCATCGATGCCTCCTTGAGCGTGAGCAACGCACCCATGCCCTACTCCAGTTTTACTCATTGGTTCTGTCCTTTGAGGCACTGCAGGCACAGCAGAGTGCGGTGGAGGGGTGGTCTCCCTCCGCGAACGTCGTGACCCGTTCGGGTTCGTACGGCATGGGCGGACGCGTGCCCTACTCCGATCCCTATCCCTCTCACGGTGGGGGGCGCCTGGCTGATGGACATGGCCAGCCAGGGCAGAGCCGCCAGGGCGGTAATGGCGGCAACACCGGAGGCCGTGACCGCAATGCTGGTTATGCCGGCAATGGCCAGCAAGGTGGAGGGGGCAACGCCGGCAACAACGGCGGAGGAGGTGGGGTCGCAACCGCTGGCGTCCCCGGTGCCAAATTTGTAAGAACTAGGGCCATGAAGCCGACGACTGTCGCAAGCGCTATGATCACGATCACAACTCCCACTCCGCCAACTCGGCCTCCACCAACACCGTCAACTTTCCTTGGGTGCTGGATACCGGGGCAATGGACCACTTGACTAATGATTTTGAGCGCCTCCAGGTTCACAAGCGCTATGACAGCAAGGATCGGGTTCAGGTGGCCAATGGTGCAGGTTTGTCTATTTTACACATTGGTCATTCGCGTTTACCCGGTTCATCTCTTAAACTGCGTAACATCCTTCATGTTCCACACATCAGCCAGCATCTTCTCTCTGTTTATCGTCTTCTTTGTGATAATGATGTGTTTGTTGAATTTCATCATCGTTTTTTTCCTTGTTAAGGACAAAGCAACCAGGCACGTCATCCTTCACGGTAGAAGTTAGGGGGGGTATATCCGGTCCCCTTCGCTCGTGCGTAATCTTCATCGTCTTGCCATGCCTCCTCCGGTGTTCGAGTTTCATCGTCGCAATGGCATCAACGTCTTGGTCATCCTACAAATAATGTGGTCACTTCCATTGTTTGGAGTCATGAACTTCCGTGTTCTAGTTCAAATAATTCATCGTTAGTTTGTGATGCCTGTCAGCGTGCTAAGAGTCATCAACTACCTTATTCTACTTCATTTCATATCACTATTGTACCTCTTGAATTAATACATTCAGATGTTTGGGGTCCCCCTCTTGCTTTGTCGGGAGGGTACAAGTATTATGTTAGTTTTATTGATGACTACACGTGCTTCACCTGGATTTATTTGCTTAAACACAAGTCTGATGTTGAGCAAGTTTTCTACAACTTTCAGGCTCATGTTGAACGCCTTCTGAATTATAAAATCAAGGTTGTTCAGTCCGACTGGGGTGGTGAATACCACAAACTGCATCGCTACCTTCAACGCACGGGCATCTCTCACCGAGTGTCATGTCCACATACCTCTCAGCAGAATGGTATTGCTGAGCGCAAACACCGACATTTGGTCGAGACCGGTCTTTCCTTGCTTGCGCACTCCTCTCTTCCACTTCGGTTTTGGGATGAGGCTTTTCTCACGGCATGTTACCTCATCAACCGTATGCCCACTCTGGTTCTCAACAATGACACACCTCTGTTCCGTCTATTTCGTGTTCAGCCTAACTACTCCTCCCTTTGGATTTTTGGGTGTGCTTGCTGGCCTAGTCTCCGCAAGTACAATGCTCACAAGCTTGAGTTTCGGTCCAAGATGTGTGTTTTCCTTGGCTATAGTCCTTTGCATAATGGCTATAAGTGTCTTGACCGTACCTCCGGTCAGATATACATCTCTCGCGATGTTTTTTTCGACGAGACTGTGTTCCCTTACTCTCAACCCGGCGTTTCGGTTGATCCTGCTTCTCTTGAACATGCACTCACTTTTCCCTCCAATGAACCGGTTCCGGATGTTCATGTGCGTAAATATGACTTGTCCTATTTGTCACCTAACTTGTCTTTTGCAGGTGATATTGCTTTGAGTTCCCCCCAGGTACATGTTGCTGCTCCGACGCCTCCTGATGCGCCCGATGTGCATGTCCCGCCACCCGAGGCAGACGCGGCTGCCTCGCCCGATGGCGCGACCGCGGACGCGTCTGGGTCGCCACCCTTGCCCGGTCCGTCGCCCGGGCCGCCACCCTCGCTTGGGTCGGTCCAGGACACCATTGTCTCTCTGCCCGTGTCGCCACTTGCTGAGGTCCCCTCAGCCGTGACACCCTCGGCCGACCCCTCGTCGCCATCGTCTTCTCCTACCGACGATGCAGCTCTGGCGCATGCTATGGTTACACGTCATCGTGATCATATGCGCAAGGAGAAGTCTTACACTGATGGCACGGTTTGGTATGACTCTCGCCGCCATGCCTTCTTCGCCGCGCTGGTTTCCCATCGTGATGCTCTGGGTGAACTTGCCTGGCGTGCCGCCATGTCCGAGGAGTTTGCTGCTCTCCGTCACACTAGCACCTGGGTGTTGGTGCCTCGGCCACCTGGTGTTAATATTGTGAGCTGCAAGTGGATTTTCAAAACCAAGCATCGTCCAGATGGGTCTGTTGATAAGCACAAAGCTCGTCTTGTTGCTCGCGGTTTCACTCAACAGCATGGGATTGACTACGGATATACTTTTAGCCCGGTGGTGAAGCCTGCCATGGTTCGCTTGGTTCTGTCTCTTGCTGTGTCTCGTGGTTGGAGCCTCCGACAGATTGATGTGAGCAATGCCTTTTTACATGGGTTCTTGGCCGAAGATGTGTACATGCAGCAGCCACCTGGGTTTGAGGATGCCACTTACCCCTCTCATGTCTGCAAACTTCAGTAGTCTATTTATGGTCTCAAGCAGTCGCCCTGTGCCTGGTATGCTCGTTTGAGTCAGCGCCTTTCGCAGCTTGGTTTGTTGCCTCCAGATCATATGCATCTCTGTTCATCTTCTCCCAGGGTACTATACAGATATACATGCTGGTGTACGTTGACGATATTGTGATTGCTGGCTCTACCCCCGTTGTGGTGGATCGTCTTGTGCAGTCGTTGTCTGCTAGCTTTCTCATCAAAGATTTGGGTCGCCTCGAGTACTTTCTTGGTTTGGAAGCGTCCTTTCATTCAGGGGCATGACCTTGACGCAGAAAAAGTATGCTTTGGATCTTCTTCATCGCGTCAATATGGAGAACTGCAAGGCCACTTCCACTCCGCTTGCTACATCCGAGAGTCTCTCACGTCATAGTGGTCCACTACTGGGTAGAGATGACTCCTTTCGGTATCGCAGTGAACAAACTGTGTCAGTTCCTGTCTCAGCCAACGGAGGATCATTGGAGAGCAGTCAAGCGTATTCTAAGATATGTCAAAGGTACGCTAGACATGGGACTACGGATTCGTAAGTCCAGATTTACTGGAGTGAGTATATTCACCGATGCAGACTGGGCATATTGTGTTGATGATAAGCGCTCCATTGATGGTTTTGCTATATTTGTTGGACCTAACCTTGTATCTTGGAGCTCGAAGAAGCAACCCACAGTCTCGAGATCAAGCACCGAGGCAGAGTATAAGGCATTGGCCAATGGCGCGGATGAAGCCATTTGGATAGACTCAGTTCTCACAGAACTTGGAGTCCCACGGCAGCGCACTCCTATATTGTGGTGTGATAACTTAGCGGCAACTTACCTGGCGGCGAATCCAGTGTTTCATGCTCGGACTAAACACATGAGACTGATTTCCACTTTGTGAGAGAACGTGTAGCTGCTTGTGAACTGGAAGTCAAGTTTATTTCTACAGATGATCAGTTAGCGGATGTATTTACTAAACCCGCTACTAGACATATGCTAGACCGTTTTAGAACCAATCTGGATCTTGTATGTAGTTCAGATTGAGGGGACATGTAAAATAGGGTCTAGTATATTGTCCTTGTACACGTATTTATATACGTATATAATTGTAATTGTGATCATCTATATATTGAGACGTGAGGCTGGATGCCAACCACCCACGCAAAACCCTAAACCTTGTGTCTTAACTATGGGTTCTCACAATGACATCAATGTGTTTCAACAATCTCCGGTGTTCATGACGCTTTGCAATGGGGAATCACCACGGTGTAACTACACCGTCAACAACCGAGAGTACAACATGGGATATTATCTTGCCAATGGTATCTATCCTCAGTGGGTGGCATTTGTGAAGACCATGTCCGAACCGTGTGGCAATAAACAGAACCACTTTGCAACAATGCAGGAAGAGGCTAGGAAGGATGTGGGGAGGGCATTTGGTGTGCTTCAAGCTCGTTGGGGAATTGTTCAGAGCGCTGCAATGACGTGGGAGTCAGAAACTTTGTGGCAGCCGATGACTTGTTGTGTTACTCTGTACAATATGATTGTCGAGGATGAGGGTGATGGTGTAGCCCAAACCCAAGATTTTGAAGCACCTGGAGTGTTGGAACTCGACCCTTAGAATTGATCACATCAAAGTAGACGAAGAACACGCGCAAGGAAACTTTGGCTAAGGGCACGTGTCGTGCCCCTTCTTCCTTTTATTTTCTTCTTTTTCTCACGGTGTTATAAATCTCACGTATACTACCTGCATATATATATGCAGCAACCGGACAGGTGCTACCGACCTCGACATCTCTAACTATGCTTGGACTCCTAATCTAGAGTCTACCTCCCAGCATACACCTCCTAGCCGAACTCAGATTAACTCTAGCAAATAGACAACTATTATATACAAGACTCTGACTCGTAAGCTAACAAACTCAAGAATATGCTAACAATCTCTTCTTAATCTTGACTCTTGTCTTCGATGCTTCTCCGATTTAGGCTCGTTGATGATTGACCCCTTGTCGACTCATCCATTCGCACCACAACAAGTGAAATTGCCGGCTAGATTGTTGCCAACGTTCTCCCCTCTAATTTTGACTTGGCGAATTTACAGACCACTTCAATTATGCCTTGGACTACCCAGCCTCGCTAGTAACCTGTGAAATAGACCATCCAGTGGACTTCATCATCCACCCTAACAAGATATATGCCGGCTCTTTGTGGATCACACCATCCTATGGACTACACCACCCACTTCAGCCTCATGTAGACAAACTCGTAAGCTAACAAACTCAAGATTATGCTAACATGGAGAAAAAGTTGAAATTTCGGAAGATCAAGATGCGGCTCAGCTTATGAATTTTCTGTAGATGCATCAGAATCTTCAGATCATCAGATGCACACGCAGCTACTTAATGATCTTGTGGAGCACATATGGACCCACAATGACAACCAGGAGCTAATGTTTGAGTTGTGTACTTCAAATAGATTTTATGTAAACACTATATATATATATGCTCCGTACCACTATTTGTTATTTACTTGCGACATTGTCTTTTATGATCGATATGCATGGATTTGCATGGATTTAAGAGTCCGGATTTAAGATATATGAGATTTGTCAAGTCCAAATACCAACGTTTCCCCTCACAAAAGATATACTCGCAAGAACTGGCGCAGTCTGCATATACAAGCTATCCATGAAACCCGCTTTTCTTGCACTGACATAGGATGAACTCTCTATGGGAGAGAGGCAGAGAGGAAGTGGGAGAGTGAATGTGTTTGTGCGTATACTTCTGCACAGCTTGTCACTTCACAACAGTAGTACCCCGCCAGCTCTGTGCAGCCTGCAACGGCAGGTGATGGACCGGGGCTTTAAAACCACTTGCATGGAATTTACACCCCTACTGTACTAGGCCCCTGCTCACTCACCTCATCTTCAACTCTGCAGAAATTATAGCTCAAAGAGAAGCGAGAGAGAGAGAGAGAGCGCGGTAGACTAGATTGATGGCGAGAGCTATACTAGACGTTGAATATATATATATGGAATAGTAAATACGAGCGAGTAATAATACCACGTGTAGGAATAAAACTATTCCGTGACGTTGATATCTCATTGGAAAAGTGCATGCAGCGGCCGGCGCGCCAGTAGCGTAACGTATAGGTATAGATACGAAGGTCACGTCGATGCGAATGCTTTATTCCCCCTAGCTAGCTACTTTTGCGAGACATTACAACGTCGCAGGCCTCGCTTGATGTATACCCTTGCATGTAACACCACGCAAACGATTTGAAGCTTTGTGGCGTACGTACATACGTACGTCCGGTACATGTCGTCCACGTGCAAATGCAACGCGACGCAAGTATTTACATGCCGAGACGCAAGTACAAAATCTTGTTGGTTGCATCCATGATGCGATCTTCCTGTGGTGGCCAAAAAGGCCGACAAGTACTGCGCACTGTTGTAGAGTAGAGAGCTACTAGCGGCTACGTACGTATGGCCACTGGAAGAGTCGCCTAGACGGCATCGTTTATTTCTACGTATGTACTCCCACGTGAGTCGACATGCTCGTATGATTCCCGTTGCTACGTACACTGTCCTGGACAGCATTACTGTTACGCGTTTATGCTTTGACAACGGCGTCGTTGGCGTACGTACGTCACTGGACTGAATGGCTCTTCCGGGTAAATTGTAATAGAGCGTTCTTTCAAAACTTTTAAGCCTAGATAGGGATTTTTTTAAAAAGATTACTTATAGTACAAAGTCGCAAACTATATTCACGTTTTCAGAAATATGATAGGCCATTGGCATACTTTAGAAAACGTTTGCAGATATTTAAAATCTATCACTCCGTCGTTGTCATCCTTGCTCTTCGTGTGTGACGGCAATGAAGGCCCTCTTTTCATTGGAGGAGGTGGCAACGATAGGGTGATAGATTTCAAATTTATGTAAAAAACATTAAAAAAGATCTGATATAGTTTTGCAATTCAAATATACCTGTAATCTTGTAAGGGGAAATTTTTGGAATGTGGCGAAAATGCAAGACTAATATGTGTGTATTATATTCCAGGGTGTGTCTAGGGCACATCTAGATGTGCTCTAGTTATTGCACATCTAAGTGAGTGAATCAAACATAAAGAGAAAAAGAAAAAAGAAAAAGAAAATATCCACACGAATCTCGACGTAAAATTAACGACATAGAACTTAGATGTGCGATACTTATGGCACATCTAGATGTGCTTTAGCAAAACTGTATATTCCACGCGTGCTAAATAAAATGCACGTATTATTTTTCACGCCTGCAAAAAAAATGCACGTATTATATGTTGATCTGTAGACTCCAGTAAAACTCACTATGCAGACCCATATCTCAATAGCTTGTGTACATTACTCTCAATAGTAACGTGCTGTAGCCTTTTATGCAAAAACCAGTAGAAATAAAATTCATGGACCACACGCCCATTAATCTGAACGACATGTATATGTTTACAACAAGCTATATTAGATTGCAGTACTTAGGATGTATAAATAAATACAATCCTTAGGGCATTTCCAACACGAACCCTCGAACCGCCCGCAAGCGTGCGGATCGCTCGATTTGGACGCAACTTGGCATCCAACGCGGTACCTTCTTAGTCCGCAAATGCATCCGGGTGTTCATTTTCTCGTAAACCGGAAGCAAACTGGGGGAGGGGGCCTTGCGGGGGTCCGGACCTCCGCCACGTAGGACTCTCACATCCCGACGCACTCAAATTTCCCTATCGGTCCACTTTTCTTCCACTCCACCCCTGCTCCCACTTACTGTGCATCCGCACTCTCCTCGTCTGCCGCCGCAGTTGTACCTCTCCAGTCGCCGCTTAGGTATCCTCAGATGTCTGCAACCCCCACCAACGCGCATGCCCGTCTTGGATGATGTCGTCGTCCACCCAGGATCCGTCCCCCGCCGACATCGTCTATGGCGAACACCACGCATGTTAGGTGTTCGTTCAAATGCCATTGAGCTTTTTGTTGTTTTGTTGATCGATGATGAGTTACTGTGCGATGCGTGGTGGGTCGTGTCTGTGGACTTTGTAGGCAGGAGGCAAATGGGCTTTGACCTTTTGGCAGGGCGTGCATACTTCGTTTCATGAGCAAAAGAACTTCATGTCGTACGACATGCACGTCATCCATGACGCAATGTGAAGTCGATATCGCATCGATCGTAGACCATCTGTAACCCCGTCATGATGTATTGTGGCGTGATTCACCAAGTGAAGACAATGTGGTCATTAGGCTCGTCAACCATCAAGATCTTAAGTTTTGCATTTTATTGCTCAACATATTTCTTAATTTATTCGTTAACTCAATGTTGTTGTACACATTGCATAGCATGCACATGCTATTTTATTGTACCACGTGACCTAGAAAGGCCATTCACGCGCATACATTGTTGGATGAAGCCTAAGGGCGATATGTGTGGGACGACATATCTCGATTCTGACTCGAGAGATGAAGCTAGCCGAGGAAGTTTGGCATGGAAAACGGTAGTAGAAGATCATGATTTAAAAACTTGTCAATGGGATTAAAAATTAAACTTTGCCTCCCGCCGGTCCGCCTCGTCTCCAGTGGTTTAGGGCCATGTGGGCGCGGTGGATCCCGGCCTTTTCTGGTGAGAGGGCTCTTTTTCAAAGTTTCTTCGAGTTTTTTTAGGGTTTGTGTCTTTCTCAAGAAGACGAGATGGTGGCGGCTTCCAGAAGATGGATTAAGATTCTGGTCGCGTAGCCCCCATTTCAGTGGAGCGTCTAGCATGGGCGTGTGGATTTGTGTCTTCGGCGAACCTGTCTTTGGTGGATTTGCTCGAATCTGATTGTCGTTCATCTACGTTCGTACGTCTTCAGATTGGATCATTTTGATCTACGCTACTCTTATCGACAATAGTTGTTGTTCTGGTGCGTTGGTCCTGTGCGGCCTTACCACGACGACTTCCTGTCTGTCTACTACAACAATTTTCATCCGGCTCCGTCGAGGGAGGGACGATGACAGCGACGCGCCTTCGGCTCATTTCAGTGCTTAGAGCATCTCCAATAGCATGTGTATATTTGGATGTCTATATATTCATATAGACAATGGTCTAAAAAGATTCTCTCGTATACATGTCCAGTTTTGCATCAGAATGTCTATATACAGGGATCATGACAGGTGGACCGTCGCTGGGGAGAGGAAGAAATCATGACTGCAGCTGAGTTTAGACAACGCCTTCACATTGTCCAGGCGTGGACATTGTCGAGGTCGATATAGAGGATGTGTATATTTGAACGACCATATAGACAAGCCGTTGGACGCCTGTTTTGGGGTCACGTCGTGGAAAATGAGTATAGACATCCATATAGACAAGCTATTGGAGATGCTCTTATAGTCAACGCTAGATGGTCTGCGGATCTTAATGTATTTTTTATTATTTCTAGTGTTTATTATACTGCCATGATTGGAGATAAACAGATTTAAAGCTTTTCCGCAAAAAAGAAAACCATAGGATAATAAGTAAACTTTGCCAAGAATAAATGGACTAAATATTACTTTTCTCCGAATATTGTGATATTGCAGAACTAATGTATTTCGCATTTATTATAATAATTTTACGTACGATCTATCGCAATATGTTTGCAACCAAAGGTGGTTTACAAAAACTGCAACGGCATCGCAATATGCTGCCCATGCATGCCACGGCAGTGGTACGCAAACCCGTATAGGACCTGACCTACGGCCCTGTCGAAGAGTCTGTGCGTGTTGTGGTCAACTGGTCAACCGCGGCAGGCAAAAGAAAAAGATGTCGGTCAATAGGTTGTTTCCGTGAGAGAGATGCAGATGCTTTCTCAGATCTGTACCCCACTTGGTATTTTGCTTATGTTCGCGTGCCATTCGAGTAGATGCCAATTCGAAAAATAGGAGATCAATCTCGTTTTTTTTTTTGGAGGAAATACTTGTGGGCTCGGTATCATCGTGATGCACACCGATATTGGCCTGTTTAGATCTATGGGTTAGAGTTCTTTGAAATAGTTGAGGTTCAAATAGCCCTAAGTATTCAAACATAAGGGTTATATTGGAACTAGTTGCATTTAATCATTAAAAAAACTATCCCATTCAAGAGGTGCTAATTGGAGCTAATTTTCGTGGGGCCCACCGAAAAATTCCTTTTCTCTCTCCATCAAGAGCATTTATTGTCAATCTAATCCTGTCATTCAAACACCTCTTTGGCTAGAGTTAATTCGGGATTAGTCATGAGTTAGAAACTAACTCTAACCTCTAGCTAAGTTAGAGTATCCAAACAGGGCTATTATGATCAATACATTCGTCGGTTTGTGCTATGTGCAGTACACGCAGTAAGGGCATCTCCAAGATGCACCCGTAAACCTCCCACAATCACTCGGAACGCGCTGCCCGACCACGGAAGCTATCCAACGCGGTCCTGTATCGGTCTACAGGGTGGTTCGGACGCGATCTCTCCTATAAATTGAGACAAAAGTCGGGGAGGCTTGCGGGAGTCCCGACACGTGAGACGTAAGATTCTGACACCCTAGGTCCACCCAGAACGCTTCCCGGACCCCGCGACTCCATCGTCCACATTTTCTCTCCTTCCTACTTTCCCTCTCGTCGTCGCCGCCGCTCCACCATCCCGGCCACCACGCCACACCCCTACCAGAAATCTGCGTCTCCGCCATCTCCGGCGATCCAGGAGGACTCCCCACCGCTTCTCCTCCTTCTCCGTTCAACCCCATGTCCTCCGACCGCCCCGCCAATTACCATCCTCTACCATGCTCGACAACTGTTTGATGGATTGCCGGAGCTGAAAACAGTTGTCCCTTCTTGTTTGTAGTAATGGATTCCGATTTAGAGTACATATACGAGCAATATGTTGAGTCCTCCAATGGCTCGTCAGACGAGGAGGAGTACTCCGATGAGATGGAGATGATGCAGGCGGTCCTTGAAGACGCGGAGTGTGCGGAGGAGCATGTTCTCAATTTCAAAGACTCGATCAAGGGTCATCAAGTGCTCAACCGCAACAGGGCACGCAGGCATTTGACACTGATGGCCAAAAAAAGGCTCACTTTGCCCAAAAACAAAAAGCAACTAGAAAGGATGCGGAGAGGGCATTTGGAGTTCTTCAGGCCTGGTTTGCAGTTGTTCATGGACCTACAAAACAATAGGATCCGAAGACCTTGTGGGAGGCGAAGACATGTGTGATCAGGCACAACATGATCATCGTGGACGAGGGTGACAACGCTGCCGCCGCTCCGAAATTTGAGACATGGGTGGTCCTATACAACTTTCTGACCAAATTCAGCCATATTTGAGGAGTTTATTCAAATGCATCAACAAATTCGGCCTTGACCAACTCACGAGCAGCTCAAGGAAGAACTAATTAAGCACCAGTAGTCGATGAAAGGGGACAACAATATTGGGATGTAAATATCTGAATTTCTAAAAAAAATTAAACTAGTGTTGCATGCGGCTATTTGAACTTATGTGGCCTTTACATGCGGCTACTTGATCGTGCGGACTGGGAAAAAAAATTAAAAAGCCGAATTTATGCGGCTACGGTTGAAAGGCATCCTTCCGTATCTGTATCCGCGGACTGATTCCTCTATCCGTGGAAAGATGCGGATGAATTTTTACGAATTGCCGTAAGGCTTCTACAAAAAGTTTGTAATTTTGTTAAGGATTACCAGCAGTTCTCTAGGAACTTCTAGGGATGATGTCGCCGGATGCTTTTTTTCCACCGTCCGATGAAGCTCACACAGAAGAGGCTCCGTCGGGGGAATTACGAGGTTTGTATTACTTCCTCTCTGTCTATCAGGAGTTGAGATTAGTTTCTGGCACTCCAAGGTGCCAGTTCTTTTGGGATGGTGATCGGTTCACATCGTGATTGTTGGCGTTTTTTATTTTACATTGACGACTTTTTTTTCGCTGCTTCTTCAAACTTTGAGTGTGAACAAAATTGCTACACTTCCAAAGATGACGACGAGCTTTGCTCACGGCGCGCTACTAGACACAGAAGGTAGACAGTCCTGACTTTTCTGTTTTTATAAACCCTACAAGAAAGAAAAAATCTTTACATCGATTGATAACTTCAAAAAAGTTAGCGCCGTTCCTTACAAGAAAGAAAAAATCTTTACATCGATTGATACCATTTAGTACCATTATTAAACACGTAATTAAATCAAGTATGTGTCGTTTTTCTGATATCGTCTCACTTTTTTTGCGAGAAATATATGGTCTCACATTTTCATTTTTTCCATTTGCGGGCCTCTTTTTTACAAGATTTTTTGAACACAAGAATACAAAAAGCATGTGAATAGAGTGTTAAGATTCATGTCATAATGGTATGATTCTATGTTTCTCTGATTGTGAAAAGAAAAAATTCTAGTCCTATTAATCACATAAAAGGTTGGCGTGGATGGATCTTTCATTCTATAAAATCATTTTTAGAGAAAAACTATGAAATCTAGTTACGAACTAATTAAATATTTCTATGAATTACAGTCCTATTAATATAAAAGCTATCAAATCAAATGGCTTAGAAAATAAAATCCTACTAATGAAAGAGGGAAACACAATGTGCTATCTTTCAGGGATTATAAATAACTGAAAAATATTTAGCGGCCACACGCATGAGTTCCGCGTACTACGCGAGCCGTGAGACTGCCACAAAGGATCCCGAACCCGGTGTTTTGAAATGAAACTGGGGATGCTCACATTCCCTCGCACAGTCTCGCTGCCCAAACGTTGATTAATGCAATGATGGCAGCGAGCAGCTACGCCCCACACAAGCACTTTTGCCCGGGAGTGAGTGAGCTTGAGGTCCCAACGGCAAACCGATGGAAGACGAACCCGAGAAGAGAGACCCATCCCTCCCGTCCCTTTCGCACAGGGGTACTCGCCCGATCGGGGCCAGGTTCCGCCTTCAACCCGCGAAGCTTTTTCCATGCAGCTCGTCGTGGTCAGCTCGCTCGCTCGCTCGCTCGATT